>NC_136009.1:13881958-14034458 GCF_048128805.1 Centroberyx gerrardi
CTTAGCAAGAGAATGAAAATAGAGACAGGTTAGGATCAGGAGGAAAGGGAGAGAGGTCACCAAGAAAGGTGATATCCTATAATTGGAAAGTGAAACAAGGAGAAAGAGGGAAGATGGTGAAGAGAGAGAGGGGGGGGGGGGGTGAAGGAGAGAAAGAGGGACAGCAGACTGAAATGTCAGTTGGACTGGAAGTAAGCGGAGACACCTCGTGCAAACCTGTTGTCATCAACCAGATGCAGCCTGCCATGACATGAAGTAACACATGGCCACAGATGTCATGTTACCACACATGGCAATACAGCAGTGGAGCATGGCTGAGGAGCGGAGCTACATGTCTCAGACCGGAGCACACAAACAAGTCATGGCTAACTGCCTCAGCTTTAGACGCACACACTGGAACTGTCAGCGGCTGCACTGAACCAATAAAGTTATGTTATATAGTCAGATTGTACATTGTGCTCAATTTATTACTCAACGCTAAAGCAAAGCTGTCCACACTGTTGCCAGCATTATGCGCAGAACAAACAACCCACATGAAAAGTTAACGATGCAATGGCCAATGTTGCAGCCACAAAACGAGCGGTGCGATGAGTTTGATGTGATTGTTTAATTTGTGCGGCGGCAGCGACTTGGAACATGACAGCATTTCACGACTGCAGGTGTATTTACATGCATCACTCTGACAGCTTATGAAACCTATTATGAAATGCCTCTAGTGGTATACAATCCCATTATAGCAAGATGTGTGGAGAGAGAGACTAAGCAAGCATGCACACACACACACACACACACACACACAGACAAAATCTCTCCTCGTTGCCGTCCTCCTTCCTTTGCTGGAAGTATTTGAGGGCAAGTAGGGAGACTTGTCAGGGTGGGTAGACATCATCCTTGAAGATACGCAAACATGCACTGTAGCACTTCAAATATAACAGTACTGTAAGGGCGAAAACACAAAAACCACTATGTGTTGAGCTGTGGATAAATAGTATATGTCTGTGTGTATGTGTGTGTATGTGTGTGAGGGGTAGGGGGGTCAATGCAGCACATGCACACAGCATAAGTTAACATACCCAGGACTGAAGCGTGGTCCCTGATGCCTCCTCATCTGTCCAGTTGTGTGCGTTGTGTGTGTGTTTCGTCTCTCTGTGTCCTCCTCTGCTCCTCTCTCGGCCCATAAGTTGCCGAAGCTGCTCTACACGTGCCAGCCTTCCACTCCTCCGATCCTCAGCTCCTCCGTTCCCTCGCTCTCCCTCAATCTCTCCCCGTCTCTCTGGCTGCCTCCTTCACTCTCAGACCCTGGCATCAGCAGCTGTACCAAACCTGCCACTCATCCCCCTTCCCTCTCCCTACTTCTCCTCCTCCTCTCTCTCTCTCTCCCTCCCTCCGGCTGGCTCGCGTGTACACACCTCCTTTCACTCCCCGTTGGTTATTGTCCAAAAAATGATCCAGGCACAGGAGGGGCTCATGTGAGATTTTCCTTCCCAGAGATGGTGCTCCTCAGCGGGGCAGGGTGCCCTCCATCTCCCCCTGGTGTGGATCTGGGATTATGAGAGAGAGAGAGTGAGGGAGGGGAGAGTGTGTGCTGCCTCTGTTGCTGTAGCTGTTGCCTCGTTCAGTATGAGCGCCTCTCTCTCTTAAAACGCTCTCCCTCTGTCTCTCCCTCTGTCTCTCTCTCTCTCTCTCTCTCTCTCTCTCTCTCTGTTTCTATCTATCTCTCGCACTCCCCCTCCCTTTTCTCAGTCACTGTCTATCTGCTGCTGCTCCGGCTGTTTGGCTTCACAATTCACTGTGCCGCCAGGCTTACGGCTTAGGGATTCTCTCCTAACAGCCAGGCAGGAAGAAAAACGTAGAGACTGAGACCAGGGATTAGGAGAGGGAAAAACAGGAGAGAGGGAGGGAGGGAGGGAGGGAGGGATCTGTGACAGCTAATTGCAATTTGGACCGGGAATAGAAGATGATAAAAGGCACCAAACTGTTACTGAGATAGAATTATGTGTATCAAATGAAGAGGGGATTTGTGTTCCAAAAATCACTCCTTGGGAATGTAATTCTTTCGGTGTGTTTGTGCTGTCTAATCACCTCCCCCATTTCCCCTGAAGCAGAGAGAGAGAGAGAGAGAGAGAGAGAGAGAGAGAGCAAGTCAGAGGAAGAAAGATAAATAGAGAGAGAGAGAGAGAGAGAGGAAGAAAGATAAATCGAGAGAGGGTGAGAGAGAGACCGAGAAAGAAAGAAAGATAGAGAGGGAGATAGATAGATAGAGAGAGAGAGAGAGTGAGAGAGGGAGAGAGGGAGAGAGAGAGAGAGAGAGAGAGAGAGAAAAATAGACATTTTTATTGTTCAGTCCTGCTGCCCTGTCATGGTACATCAGATCACTGGGTAGTGAGGTCCAAACATGCAGGCGCACACACACACAAACACACACACACACACACACACACACACACATCCCACCCACATACACACTAACACACTCTTATAGCCTGACTGACTGCCCCTGAGGTCAGTTAACAGCTCATCGCAGGAAAGGAGAAGTCTGGCCTCTGACCCTGAGGCCAGAGGTCGGGCAGCTCACGATGGCTGGTGGAGGCCAAGTCCAGCAAACACCTACCACTCCAACCTCCGAGCCAATCAGACCCACACACACACACACACACAGCGTCACACATACTTTCAGTCGCTAAAGCCTTAATGCATCTACTGCACTCTCACATACATCTGTACACATGCAAACACATGCAAAGACATACAGATACACACAAAAACATTAATTCCTCCATCGTTCATGCCACATACAGAATATTAAATCCAATACTAAAATCTGATGCCAAGACAGCAACCAAAGCAACACGATTTTCTGATTTTTTTCAGATACAGAAGCATGCCAGCTCTCTCTAATGGATAAAAATGGACTTTGTCTCTAGAATTTTGTGTAATGACCCAAAAATTATGGTCTAAGTCTATTATTGTTCAGCAAGAGTAATGGATCGGATTGATATAAGGTATAAACTGATAAGGTTTGATCCTCTGAATCATCAGTCACGGTGAAAAAGTGGCATCAGTGTCTCCAGTATCTTAACACTAGGATCAGTTTTGCTTCATTGCCCCACAGCAGGATATAGACAAACTTGCACTGGAACAGAGACAAACTTGGAGGCATGGAATCAGCGTCCCGTTAATTAGAACTGGTTTATCTGCTGATGAATCGACTGCAGCAGTGATTGCCGTGACTGAGTCGGATTACCGTTGCTCTATTCTGATGACAGCCAGTGGAATCTTTATGCTAAATGAGCGCTGCACATCTAACAGACACGCTAGTCCATGTCCACGCCTCTGTTGTAGTTCAGCGGACGGCATTCAAGACCTGATAAAGTTTCAAAGAAAGAGTTTGTCTGCAGAGCTATTTTGAAGAAGAGAGCTGGTGGGAAAATTGAATGTGCTCCTAAAGAGATAAATGGATTACACCCCGACACCCTGTGATGACCTGTAACAGAATTTGCTGCAGCATTTGTTATCCTGGGTATTTTTTCATATTTAAGATTTATTTTGAAAGTATTGATAATATGCCATCTGACAAAAACACCAGAGGAGCAGGTGGTGTTTTTCCACTGCTGTGTTCTGTTATGAACAACATGCCCACACTACAAAAGATGAAATTGTGTGCTGTTGACTAGATGGCTGAATGAATGACTGAATGGCTGAATGGCTGAATGGCTGAATGAATGAATGAATGAATGAAAAACTGGCCTGGTAATCTACATTTATTTATTAGAAAACACTCCACTGTTGTCTCAGCCCCTAACATCACTCTAACCAGTGAGTTTTCTGAATAACACTGCTAGTGTTGATGTATTTTTGGTAGATCCTGTCCTGAACACAGCAGTCAATATCTCACCTGTCTGCCAACACCTCAGCCCTTCTAAGTCAAGGTCATGGATTGATTTCGGTTGCTCGGCCCCGCTGACAACTCCAGCATTTGTTTCATGGCTCTACCTTGAACGATTGCAAAGATATCTTGGGTGGGTGATGACAAGATGACAACGAGCACATCACTGCATACACAAAATGTCTTCACAGCGGGTGTAGGGCATGAAGATTACGGCTGCAAATACAAGATTTCGATTCCAGTGTGGGTCACACACAGCAGTCAAGTGACAGTCTCCTTTCCCAAAGCTCCATTTTAGGAAAGACTTTCATTTGCACTGACATTTAGGACAGAATAGGATGACATTTGAGTTGTGAGAGTATGTGGGAGGTGGGCCAGACCATGGCATAAATATATCAGATGGCTTGTATGGAATATAACAGGAACCAACTGATACGAATGTTGCTTACAGTCATACCAGATTAAGTGAACTGGATATGAAATACTGCGCAATAGTTGCAAAGAGAAAGTTGGGAATCTAATTTATTTATTATACAGCCAGATATGATCAAATGCACATTTGATAAATGGGAGCCAAATGAGTCAATATTTCATTATCTTCAAGCCCAATAGAGCTTATTTCAGTTCAGGGAGTGATTCATACTCTCAGTCACACTTGCCTTTCCTTGTCACCTCATGTTAAAGCACCTCAAGGTATGCAAATTAACTCCAGAATAAGTGCTACTTCTCAGCTGTAACCAGGAAATGTGATTCAAATCCACGCATATATTATGGTTGGCTTTTTTTGTTCTAGCCCTTCACACCGCACACAATGCACAGCGTTGTTATCTACCGTTGTGTTGCAACTTCTATACATGTCAGTCGATTCAAAAGGCAGACAGTCAAGAGACAAGTGGAATCACATCTCCGCCCACGGCCACACTCACACACAGGCGCACTCACAAAAATACCGTACTCTTCTCATATGACCTGAGCTATTTCCCATAGTAACTCTATACCAAGAATATGTAAAGTCTAACCGTAAAGCAGCCACACATTGAAAATTTATAGACAAGGCGTACTTAAAGTTTTAACTATCCGAACTCAGTATTTGCTGCAGTGTTGAAATTGTTCTGCTATTCAGTCCTAGCCATGAGGAACACATATGGCTGCTGAAGTATTTAAGCAAGCCAAGTCAGTACGAAGAAGACTAGACTGTTTGATGATTTCTTCAATGCTTAAGATGTGCCTTTGCTTTTGTATAGGTATTCTATTGTTTTGGTAAAAAAATCAGTCCTGGTCCAATCAATGCTTCCTACACACAGTCCTTTTATAAAAACACAGAGGAAATCATTTTGATTTGCAATCAGACTTACTGAAATAACCCATAATTATCATGGCAGAAAACCCAAACACAATGTGATGAAAATCTAATACTCTGATAATGGTTTGAAGTGAGTTTAAAGCTTTAAACAAGTTAAAGCTCCATAATTGCACTATAGCACATCCTGTTGAAACGTAATGTCTCACTTCTGCTGTTGTCATGCTGTGATTCATGGGATTGAAGACAGGATTTTCACTTGCTGTTTTTTCTCTCTCATATTATTTGACATGCCTTTTGATACAAGGATTGAGAGTATGACAGTATATTGAGGGTGAAAACAGAGAAAAACGGATCTGTATTTTTTGAGTTACAATTAGTTATGAAAGTTGCAAAATGACAGTTTTCTAAGTTCGTGTCATATTCCTCAATAATTACTACCTCAAAATAAGGTCAAATGAATTGTGGATTGAGACTTTAGAGTGTGTTGGTGCTTGGCTGACTACGCTTGGCACACCTTGTGGTTTGTGTGGACCAGAAGGAGACACTGCTGTATATCTGTGTCTGACAGTAATAACCGGGCTGTCCTATAACTCAGCCTGTGGTCTCAGATAGACCGACTTATTCACCGCGCTCTCTACCTGAGCCGACAATGACATGTCAGGTAATGACTTTGTTTTCAGCCCGGCGAGAAACAAAATAGATTTACAAACAGGCCTTTTCTCTCTCATGCTCACTTTCTCACTCTGTCCATCCTTCCCTTTCTCCTCCTCTCACTCTTCCTATATGGCTCAGAGCGATAGATCAGTGATGACAGATTAATTAGCAGCAGTATTACAGAAGAGAGGGCTAGCAGTTAGCCGTGATGCTAACTATGTGGGTAATGGAACCCTCCTTATCTCTTTTTCAGTGTGTGTGTGTGTGTGTGTGTGTGTGTGTGTGCACGCATGTGTGTAAGTGAGAGTCTTATCAGTGGAAACAGACCTGGACGTGAGCAGGATGGTGAGCAGGAGGAGGATGGGGTGGGAGGGGTGGAAGGTAGATGGGGAGGGTGTGAAGGGAACAGTGAAATTGAGGATAAGAAGAGAAATAGAAGAAGCTGCAAGCAAGCAGATGGGGAGATGGGCAATGGACAGATGGAAGGATATCAAAAAGGGATAATATGTAGTGAACGAGAGGAGCGCAAGATAAAAGACAAAAAAGGGAGGGGGGGGGAGGGAAATGGGGAGCGAATGGGACGTGAGCCGGGTGGAAAGCAGGAGTGGAGGGAGGGAGCGGTGGGGAAGGGAAAGAAGAAGAGAACAGAAGTTGGTTGAGAGAGAAGATGACAGAGGAGAGGGAGACGATATGGAAGATGGGGGAAGGGGAGATGGGACGAGCGTTGGAAACGAGGTTTTTGAATGACTGATCTTACCGACAGGCAGCTATGGGCAGGCGTGCAGAACAACACCAGACTCCCACACTTGGCTCTTGTCTTCACAACTCTGCCTTACATTGGCCCAAGGGTTATTATACACTTTCTGTGTATTCATAGACCGGGTGAATAAAGATGGCAGCATCACCAGGGATGATCTAAGATGGAGCAGTCTGTATCACCATTTTGCAGTCTGTCTGCCCAACTGAGTGTTCATCTTTTCCCAAAGCAGTAGCCTAGTACACACTGCAAAAAACATCCAACTTAATAAGTCATTTAGTCTCATATTCAGCCTTCAAATCTTATTTTTTAAGAGAAAAATAGTGCCAGTGAGGTGAGATAACTCCACTTGCTTCCAATGCAGTTCCACTTGTTTCAGGAATTTTCTAGAAATGAGTGTCAGTATCTTGAAACAAGTCAAAATAAGGCAGATCACTGCACTGCTATCAAGAAAATGACACTTGATTCTACAAAATTCTTGATACAAATTGATTTGCATTGGAAACAAGTGAAATTATCTATTATCTTTTTTCACTTATTTTAAGAAAATTAAGATATTAGGACTCAATAATAGACTAAATGACTTAAGATGCTGATTTTTTACAGTGCAGTCACTGTTCTTGTGCAGATCTCTAACAAAGTTTCTCAAAAGCTGCTTATAATTAGAAATGGGATTTTTACTTCAGAATGATTATAGCTCCTCTAAGCCTGAGACGATGGTTTTCTCCTGGAAAACGTTGTTCTGTTGCACTCAGGTGAGGAACCAGCAGCTGCCCCTTTTGATTTACCAGTCAATCTTCCCTCTGACCCTCACCTGTGGTCAAGAGCTCTGCGTGACGACCAAAAGAATGAGATTGCGGATACGAGCGGCCGAAATGAGGTTTCTCTGCTGGGCGGCTGGCTTCACCCTCCGTGACGGGGCGAGGAGCTCAGCGATCCCGGACGACCTCGGAGTCAAGCAGCTGCTCCTCCACACTGAGAGGAGCCAGTTGAGGTGATTCAGGCCTCCGGTCTACAGATGCACCCTGGGGCGACTCACGTTGGAGGTGCAGTGAACACAGCTGACTGGGAGGAGACCCGGGAGCAGATTTCTCCAATATCTGCAACTGTTGGATTCTATGTATGTATCGTATGTGTTTGCAAGTTCCCATAAATACAAAACAAATGACTTCCCTTCATGCTTATGCTGGTGACATCCCACAGTTTAGCTTAGTTTAGTTTATTTGCGCATATTAAACCAAACAAACAAGCAAAAAAATATATATGTTAAGGGCATTACCAAAGAAAGAAAGGGAAATAAATGTACATGTGTAGGTGAGGTAAAAAGCCCAAGATGAGCTTATATCAAAACCTCACAGAGGTTCTACTCATTAAATTACAAACATGGAAAGGTCATTTTAAGTAGCTACAATAATGAAAATAGAATTACTTTTTATTTAAATACATTTAAGGAGGGAGATGAATCTACTAAATAAGAAAAATTATTCCAAACTGTGACACCTCTATATCAAACTCAAAATTGAAGGATGCAGAAGTTGGAAATGTTAAGAGTTTGAACACTTTTCACTGAGAAATGGGTATGACAATGATACAAATGACAACATTATTATATTATTACGCACACGTACCAGCGGTCTCACACGTGGGCCTACAGAGACCTTCGGTACAGGCATGTGTGGATTCACATGCGACTGCTGTCGGTGCTCCTGTCCCCAGAGGCAGCTCCGCCGCCACAGCAACAGCTCTGTCATACCAACCAGGAACCAGGAGCAATAAAATTATCCTGCTATTTTCTGTGGCTATGAGATGGGTATAAATCTTCAGCGTGCTACAGCGCGATGTGTGTTTCTCAGCGATACCGTTGCAGAGAAAATGCCATTATCAACATTTTGCCCTACAATCAATCCACAGGTATGCAGTGCATGAAACGCACTGCAAACACACATTGCCTCGCTCAACAGCTGCAGCAGGCAGCCAGTCAGAGCCTGTGTGTAAAGTCCAATACAAAGTCACAACAAAAGCACGGATAATAGACACAGAGTGAGGGAAGTGGGGAGAAGACAGGTGAGGAGAGAGGAGCTGAAAAGAAGTCTCATGAAATTTAAAAGTAAAATGAGTAAGACACAGCTAAGGGGGATGGAGGTATGTTTTAGAAGAGATTGATAGAAATGTAGAAAAAAGAGATTAAGAATAACCATATCTTGAAGGAGAAGACAGACGGAAAATTGAAAGACGTTGGGAGTCCGATGGCGAGATAGAGATGTTGTGTCTGACCAAGATAGCTGGAGATATAGAAACGATAAAGAGTGTGTGTGTGTGTTTGAGTGTGTGTGAAAATGGAAACAACTTGGCAAGGTGGAGAGATTGAGAGAGAGTGCGAATTAAGAGATATGGAGATATGACAGGAGGGGCCTTGGAAAATCAATACAGATATGACTACAGAGAGATAAAGTGGATAGAGGGAGAATTGGCAGGGAAGGAGAGAGAATGATGACAATAAAGCTCAAAGAAGGGCAAGTTAGAGCGATGGGGGGAGAGAGGGAATGAGAGAGTGATGAAGAGAGAGAGGGTGTGATGAATAAAAGAGAGAGCAAGAGGATGTGAGAGGAGCTGTTGTTTGTCCTCAGGCTGCTCTCTTCTAGGAAGGACAAGGATGTGGGGGTGGTTAGCAACATTTACCGACACAAACTGTGTGCGCGTGCGTGTGAGTGTGCGTGCGTGTGCGTGTGTGTTCATTTTTCACAGCAACCAGCCACCAATAACATTATATAAGAGCCATCAAAACAGACGAAACCATGGCAACAGTAATCCAATAGCCACTAGCTTCGCATGCACACACACATAGACAAGCATGCGAGACAAAACACACAAAATGCCATCAAGTGTGACGGTGTGATTACGGATGCAAAACACCTTCTGAGATATCAAAATATCGGTCTCTTCTTAATATCTCATGCCTGATTTTTGGAGGAGGGAAAAGCCTGCAGCCTGAAGGGACGAGATGTTTTTGTGCTCATGCCATTGGACGAAGAGTCAGAGAATTCCTGACGGGAGCCCAAACAGCGACAGGCGTAGCTGCCAAGAGCTGGACGCATTTCAGGCCTAGAAGAGAGACATGATGGACAGAGGAACGGGGCATTTGGGTCACAGTCCAAACTACTCCCTGCTCCCGACACCCAGGCATCAGCGCAGAACGGCTGTCTGGATCCCCGGCTTAGGAGAAAATGAAGGGGCTAAATGAGGTAGCTCCAGAGAATGCTCTTTCACCGGCTACAGCTTAAAAGCTCATTTGCATCTGTTTCACCCTGGCATGGGGCTAAGCCGGGCCTCGGCTGGCCTGAATACCAGTAACCCCACCTGTCCTCGTTCTTAGACCCAGAGACCACCAGACTCTGAGGCCACCAAGCCCGCTGACCATCGGTGAGACAGTGAGACAGACAGTTTTATAGCTAGGTGCCTGTGTGGTATTTCACTAAAGCTGCTGACGTGGAGCTACTGTATGTGTCGTCTGTAGGCGTGAGGCTGCACCAGGGACACTGCTACATAACCATAATAACTATTTACATAGCACTTCTCCAGCATCACACACAAGGTGCTTTCCATGAAAAATGAAATCATCATACTATAAAGCAAGGAATCTCTGTCTGTATGTGTCCTTCGCATATCTCGAGAACCATTCGTCCGATCTACTTCACACTTGGCGGGTGTATTGCTGGGGACCCAAGGACGTGCAGTGTCGGATTTGGTGCAATTTGGACACGCGACACGTTCAATATTAATTAACTTTGAATAAACAAGCGAACAGCGCTCTGTGCAGCAGCGGGGCTCAAAGCGAACGGGCACTGCACTAGTATATATAAAATACCAATAATTAAAGCCATTATTACAAGCTATCCTTTATAAATGAGTTTGAAATGTGGTTTAAACATTCAAACAGTAACAGATTCAACAGCTCTCTTAGTAGAAGGCAGTTTCAGAGGCTCGGTGCCATTATAAGAAAAGCTTTGTTAGAAGGTCAAGGTCAGGTGACCAACGCTCACGCAGTGCAACAAAATCCCCTGGTTGAGGTTGTTTCTTTGTTGTCTCCCTTTTTTTTTTTAAAAAGTGTGCAGTATGTTCATTTCATCAAATTATTATATCAGTATTCTTGATTTGTTGTCTTTACCTGCTTACTGAATTGTATACTGTGATTGAATGCCTTTGGTTATGAATATAATTTCATAATTTGACCGCACTTTAAACATTTCAGTGTACCCCATTTGCGAAGTGATTGATGTATTGATTGATGTACTGTATATTTCGAGGACTGTTTAGCTAATGGTGCAGGTTATGTAAGTGAGTTGTAATTTGAGTTATGATTAGAAATGTTTGAGCTTTACTTTATTTACTTCAATGCAGATTACAACCACTCATGTCCTGGAAACCACCCATCAACTTTACAATGAACTGACAAACAGGATTTATGGCCTCTCTTCCTCTCTTCATTCTGTGCCCGCACTGATGAGCCATCTAAAGTCAAATCCAGAGCTTGAATCGGTTCCCGTCCCACAAGCTTGGCCGCCCCTTGATTTTAATGCTGACAGTAATGGCCAAGAGTCCTGCGTTAGACGCCCTAAGGGGCCGCAAAGTAAATTAACGACACGGCGGCACGAAAATGTAGTCATCTGGCCGACCTTGCATGTGATTGTTAAAATTTTAACATCAATTCTAAAATCCACTGGCAGCCGCTGTGGAGAGGAAGGCAAGAGAGCGGTGTGTGATGTGTGTTTAGCCTTCGTCAGTATCTGGAGCCGTGCCACGGGAGAGCAGCTCGATGGATGTCCGTCACAATTAATCTAATGTCTGTCTAACCTTTCACATCTCCATGGTGACGCCATAGAAACTCACCTCACCACCTTGAGATGTGTAACACCTCATAAACTTCAAAATTCTGTGTGTGTGTGTGTGTGTGTGTGTGTGTGGGGGTGGGTGGGGGGGGTGGGGGGGGGTGCACTTGAGTGTGTGTTGAGGGGTGGGTGATGTGTTTGATTGCGTTCCTCTCAAGATCACCTCCTGATATAATGTTATCAAAAGTGTGGCGGGGGATAAACAGACGGCAGAAGGCATTCTCCCCATGAAGCAACAGTTTCCATTCAGAGCCAATTACAGGGCATCTGCCTCAGCTCCTCAGGCAATATTGCATCACATCGACCCCCCAGAGCCATATGGGTTATAGGAGAATTCAGGGAATCAAACCAGCCATTTCAATACAGTATAGCGTCATTCAGTGTTTGGGTTAGGACAGTGATACGGGCAGAGGTGCTGAGGCTGCTTTTTCTGCAGTCCTAGAGAGAGGAATTTGTCTTGTATCTGTTGTTACTGCGTATTTTTGAAATTGAGGAAAAAAAGGCAGTTTCACCATGCATTATAATCAACTCCTATGTTTCACTAGCTCTTTTTGTCTCTCTTTATCAGTCACTCATGTTTTCCACTCATTTCACAATAAACCTGATTGTGCTGTGTGATACTGTGCGGATGCCCAGGTGTGAATCTATTGTGTGTGGTGCTGCATTGTACCGATGAATATCATACCAAAGGCTGGGAAGACAATGGAGCTATTGTTAAACAGTCATCCACTTTCCTCTGCTATAAGAGCCATTCTCATATTTTGTGATACGCACTCCACTGGCTGACAAGCTGCTGGTACACAGAGATAATGGTCTCGTTATTTTACAGGCGTTAAACTCAAAATCCATTTTTTTTTCTATTTCACAACAAGACATAAAGTATAATAATTCATGCACATACTCATACTCATTGAGTCCCTTTTCCTCTTCTTCATTATGTCTTCAATTGATGGGAGCGGAGCCTGGAGATGAGTCCATGTAGATGGCTGGAGATGAGATGGGATGAAAGAAAGATGAGTCAATTAATGAGAGGCAACAAGAGTAATGTTTTGTGACATGAGGAATGAATGAATCAGGATCATATACTGTCGCCATAGACACTCGAAAACATGCAAGCACAAAAACACAATTACTGTGATCGCAATTCTTCCAGCTCTATTATTGTGTGTGCATCTCATGTTGCATTCTCTGCAGTGTGTGTGTGTGTGTGTGTGTGTGTGTGTGTGTGTGTGTGAGAGTGTGTGTGTGTGCATTGTGTCTGATGATCTTTGAAAATGGTTTGTGACATGTGGAGGGCCAGAGGACAGAACATTGAATCATATTGGTTGCTCCTCATATTAGATTCTCTTTTTTTTCCAAGTGAGAAGACACATCTCATACCTGCGGCTGATCTCACCTTCCTGTTATTGTGAGGTTTCATTTTCTCAGAGCATCGATCTGATTTGGACGAGAGATGTGTGCGGAGAGAGAGAGAGAGAGAGAGAGAGAGAGAGAGAGAGAGAGAGAGGAGAGAGAGAGAGAGAGGGGGAGTGTTTGATTTTCTTGGAGTCTGTGAGTGTCGAGGTATTATCTAGTTTTGAGAGGGTGTTGTTGTTCAGAAGCAGTCAGCTGGAGAGCCCTGCTGTACCTAATCGGAACCGAGAGCGTGACGCCCTGATTAAAAACCCAATGAGAGCACGCACGCACACACACGCACGCACACACACACACACACACACACACACACACACCCTTGTCTGCCGTTCAAACACCATTTCTCTCTATAATACAAAACCCTTTTATTTGGTTTATTCACACACTTATACACACAGCGGCATATGAGTTTGGAGCAGCAAAGAGCAAGGCACTGCTACATCACAAATAAATAAGCCTTATCTAAAGTGTGTGTGTGTGTGTGTGTGTGTGTGTGTGTGTGTGCATGTGTGTATCTCCAAGGTGAAATTAATTAATTTTACATAATATGGACGAGGAATGGCGCTTGGGGGAGGTACATACGCTGCATAAAATCATTACTATTCCCCACTGCTATGGGTAACACACATACACATTAACACATAGCATGGCTGTAGCTTAGAGGTTAAAGGCATACTGAGTAGGATTTTGCCGGCTGTGGCTTGTAAACACAACTTTCAAAGTTGACCCTTCCTGCTCAACAAGACGCGAAGCGAACGCCTCCTGAATGTGGTTGCCAGAACAGTAGCCTACAAAACAGTAAAAAAGTACAGCGAGGCAAAACGCCAAGCAGACAATGCTCGTTCCAAAACAAGAGTGAATCTAGGATTGTTTTTCACCCGTTGGCGAGTATTGAAGGAGAGGATGGGGATGAAAAGCAATGCAGAGTTGGCCTGTTTTCTGTTGGACAGGTAGGTTAGCTTATGTTCTACTACAATGAAGCTATGCTAATGATAGCTAGCTGCCGGCTCACGATGCACACTAGCTCTGACCAGAGTACAGTTCTGGACCACTTCAGGGACCGCTACCGCAGCCAGCGTGGCTTTAGATATAAAACCATTCAGCAGTGGTTTTGGCTGCAGGTGGACACACCTGCTACCAAAAGGTTGACGCCCAGAAATGTCCCGAACATTCAAAAATAAGAAAATCCAGGCAGAAGGCAGCGTCTCTGCAGACACACACACTGTCACACACTACCAATGGGCCATAAGCAATGATTGAGTAAGATCATTTTTGGATGTGTTATGTGTGCTATTTCATGGGGATAAATCCTGCTCAGTATGCCTTTAAAGAAGCAGCCTTGTGACTGGATGGTTGCTGGTTTGAATCCCACAGCGGCTGGGAAAATCCTTGCAGCACATGAGAATAAGAAACACTCTCTTTTATTGTCTTGGTGATTGTATTATTGTCTACTCAGTTATTTTTGAATAAAAGGGAAAAAACAAAAAAAACAAACAACTACTGTTGAGGTGCCCTTGAGCAAGGCACTTAACCCCCAACTGGTCCAGTGTAGCTGCTCACTGGCCAACAGTGGAAGGCTGTGGTTGTACTGGGCAGCTCCCAGTGTGAATGTCTTTGACTGTATGAATATGAAATATAATGTTGCTGAAAAAGAGTTCCCATGCTCTATAAACCTTTCCTCGATAAATAAAGGTTTAAAAAATGCAGATGCACACCTATGCGCACACACACACACACACACACACACACTGACTGCATCCAATAGCTTGTTAGCCGGGGATTGGATGGTGATTAATCTTTCACCTTCGTCACTCTACCTCTCTCTCTCTCTAAACCACTCTCTCTCCCTCCCTCCCCATGGCTCTACTCTAACCCTTTATTCTCTGCCTCCATTTCCAGTTTTGCAGCTCTCAACCCCCTGGTCATGTGCAATGAGTGGTTATGAATGCAGAAAACGAGAAGGGGAGGAGAGGGAGAATTTTAATTAATTTTCAATTCTTTATCTCCCTCCATCCACCTGTTCTAGTCCTAGCTGGCAGAATGTAACCTGAAGTCAAGCCCGAGCCTCCATGACGAGAGAATCGCAATTACTGCCTCAACCCCCTTATCACTCCATTATAACACATGCATCCACCCAACCACCCATCCATCCTTTTTTTCACAGCACCACTCCCTTTCCTTTTTAAAACCTTCATCCAGAAACAGAGGGTTGAGCATGGATACTCTTTTTCATTAGTGCCCCGCCTCACACTTTCACAGGTAAATATATTCACACCTGCGCGTTATCAAGTACAACCATATTCTCCTGTTTGCTGCTGAACAGCACCGCTGGTTGAAGCAGCTGGGGATTAAAAACCTTGCTTAAGGGCACTACAGTGGAAATTGCTGGAAACTGCTGCTCCTTCCTAACTTTAGTTAAGAACATGCAAGGAACTTATGCACCAATGCCAAAAAAAAAACCCAACTGAATGCAACAAGTTGTGTCCTATCTAGCATGAACATGTGGGCATATTTATTTTCTAAAATAAGAAGAAGCAGAAGAAGCCATGTTTTCATTAGCTTACTTCCTCTTTCCTGCTGCCCCACTTCCTGTCCTTGCGATGCCTTTCCCCTCCCAGGACGTCCGATCTGCATGAGCGGAGGAAAGGAAGCACATTAATCACCTCTGGTACCACTCAGTCCCCTGACAATCTCTGACACACACACACACACACACACACACACATAGTACAGATACAAAATCCCACACACCCTCAAGCCCTCCAACCCTTGAGAATGGCAGTACAGTGTCATGCTGCCTGTCAGCTCAGGGCATCTCATAAGGTTTACAGAAGGAAGGCTTAGAAAGCCAGGTGAGTATGGGTCAGGGACAAGGGCATGGAGGGATGGAGCAGAGAAAGAGGAAGAGAGGAAGGTGGGGATTGGAGTAGCAGAGGGAGAGATTAAGAGGATGTCTAAATGAGAATATAGAAAGTGTGAAGTAGAGGAGGATTGGCAAGTGAGTGGGCAGAAATGAGGGGAAAATGGAGGCTTTGGAGGAAATATAGTATCAAATTGGTTGCAGAATTAGAGTGAATTTGGAGAAAATGATGGCAGAAAGGCACAGAAATGAAGGGATTGTGGGAAGAGGATAAGGTGAGAAGCAAGGTGAGAGACTGCTCAGGCTATTGGTAGAGACCTCTGTTCACACTGTCTGAGAAGGAGTCCTCTGCTTTAGGCAAAATAACACACCCACATGCATACATGCTCTCTCTCTCACACACAATTCTGCTGTAGGCTGAACGCCCACACACACACACGGGGGTGGACTGGGGTCGAGGGGGGGGCATATTGCTGATCCTTGTACCCTGTGACTCCAACATGGAACCTGTGCCACCCCCACTTTCTCTCTCTCTTTCTCTGTCTCTCTCTCCTTGTCCTCCCTCTCTGTTTAGCCGAAGTGAAATCAGGCCTGAAACGGGGTGAGATTATTCCAGCAGACTGCAGTTTATTACACCAGAGCCACGCTCCGCTGCAGACGCACCCAGTGAAGAGCCCGGCCAATACACAGCGCAGGCCCTGTCACTTGGCTCGCTGTTGTTTTCCCCTCGGTAATGATTTTATATTAAGATTTGGGAGGAGAGGACTGATCCGAGATGGCTGGGCCCCTCGGACAAGACAAGAGCCAGTCAGCCTAAGGGCAGCATATCTTTCCTTACACAGAGACAGGTAGTAACAGCTGGCACATCAGCCATCTGACTGCACTATGAACCCACTGATGTGATGTAATACAGCACTGTAGTCTCCATGTACTTAAAATAGCCTACTGCTGTAGCGTCGTGCTTGGACTTCCTAAGATACCAATGAAGAAGTATGGGTAGAGCAACTAGTTCATGAATAGCACTCAGAATCCTAGACTATATTTCCGATATCTGCACCTTTGTACCCAGGAAGAATAAAGTGACAGGTTTAGCAGTGTAGCATCACTGCTGGCAGTGTCACACTGTCCAGTGCCCTTAAGGTGTTCATGTCCTCTGTTGTCATGTGAACCCGTGTGCATATGTAAGCACACCCATGCGTATTCACCCTCATGTGTGTGTGTTCAACTAATGCCTGTGTCCCACCAGGCTATTGCAACTGACAGAGACAAAAAGGTGTTATCCTTTTAAGTGCACTGATGTGTATGTTTCTGTATGTTGGTGTGTGTGTGTGTGTGTGTGTGTGCGTGCGCGCGTGTGTGTGTGTGTGTATGTATGGGCGTTCATAAGTGTGGGTGTACAAGCAATGATGTGTGCACTGATGCATGGGCCATTCATTCTCTGTGCTGGACAGCTGATAATAAGCCAATCACAGGGGCTGATGGAGAGGAGTGAGTGATGGAGAGCGTTATCTCCCAACGGGGAAAGAAACTGACAGGGGATAGATGATGTCTGCTGATGCAGGCCGTGCCGCGATTGGCTGGCATGACCACCTAACAGCTGAGACCAGGACCATGGCACAGCTGATATGGGCCTCATTGTTATAGAGAGCAGATACAGAGGCACATATTGCCTCAACCCAAGTCTTGGCAAGGTGACGACAGCAAAATACTGTCTATCTCCCATTTGTAATGCATTACATCTGCCAAAAGGTTGACACTTTTGGCACAGGTTGTGCAATGTCTAAGCTGTGTTTGCATTCACAATGGGCTTCAAATTATCTTGTGATATATTAACAAATTATCAAGTGCTTGGTCAAGCATCTTTCAACAATTCACACATACGGAAAAGGAAACATTGATAAATGAGGCCCAGGTTCGCTTTAATTACTGCACTCTAAATGGACTGAGACAATAAATTGTAATCTTATTTTATTTTGGCACCTGGTGGGGTATTTAGCTAGGGACTCCTACACACAGATAAAATTGGAGCAGTCTTTTACTATTAATATGAGGCACACACTGATCACCCTCTTATCACCAGCTGCAGGTGCACACACACACCGACATACACAGGCATTCACAATCAAGCAGAAATTCCATTATGCATACACGAGCACAACTCCCACAAACAGGCTGACAGACGTCTCGCTCACATATTGATCTCATATTGATTGTTATTTTTTCGCTGTTGTTCTATGTTTGAGCTGGGATGCATGTCTGGTTTCCTGGATTCCTATAGATGCTGACACCTAAACCAAAGCACAACTCCTGTACACCGAAGGACTTGAATAACATGAATAAACACAGAGATTTCCGGGTATCAGCAACCAGAGGGATGATCACTGATACGATTAAAGGGTTGCATTCATGCAAATGGCCCAGTTAGATGAATGAAAGCAGGCGGCGGTGAAGCATGCCCAGACCTCGCAAACAAAACATTCACACATGCAAAAGACTATAAACAGCTCAATGGGGAATGAAAATCTGACTCAAATGCATGCGTGTTCCTCGTATATGCACAAAAAGACTGCTGGGTCCTATGTTTTGAAGCTAGAGAGTTCAAAGAACTGTCAGTGACACATCGCCGCATGCAAATACATTCACAGCCATGTACAGTGTGCAGACACACACTAACAGACGATGTATTTAGAAATCTGTGGCCAGGTTGATACACAGACGCACCGACAAACACACATTGAGCATTAGGATCACATATTCAAGCCTGTGTGTGAGATCAGAGGGGTTTGTCTGTGAGTGCCTGCAGTGGTGAGATAAAGAAACCAAGGACTGCCCATTTGTCAGTGCGTACGTGAGTGTGTGTGTGTGTGTGTGTGTGTGGGGCATGATGCTGGGAAGGAATCTGCGCTCTGCCTTGCAGGACAAGACAAGCCTGAGGCAGGCCAGGGGAACAGTTCAGTTATACTGACTTCCTTCCATATAGTTGTTCTATTTCCTCCTTTCCTCTAGCTGCCTAATTTCACAGTCCATAGGTACAGAAGGAGAGGCGGGGCAAAGAGAGGGGGAAAAAAAACAGGAAAAAACAGTTGTATCCTGCTCATAGACTCCCATATAAACAAAATATTCAGTCAACCAAATCATCTATTTTGTAAGCATCTACTTTGTATTCTTGTTAGCCCGTCATAATGTTAGTTATGTCGCTTGTCAACTGACTGTACAACAGTAAAAAGTGATAACTTTTTAGAGAGACTGGTAGTGACACTAGTAAGTTAGTTGTTATTAGTCCTTGAATATCCACAGTCACGATCTTGTCCTTCTCTTGCTTCCAACTTCTGTCATCCTCGCATCTCTTCTTTCATCATGGGGACAGTGTCTGACAGAGTCTAAAATCATTCATTTGATATTATCAAAAAAACACAAACTATTGCTCAGAACTTTTTTTGACCACTTTGAAACTAGTGTACCGCATATTTGGAGGGAGGGTGTGACAGAGAGAGAGAGTGTTTGTGTGTGTGGGAGAGAGAGATAGAAAGCTAGAGAGAGCAGAGAGCAAGAGAAAGAGAAAGTGCGTCCGTGTGTGTGTATGTGTGTGTGTGTGTGTGTGTGTGTGCGTTATCTTTTCTGCTTTGATCTCCCTTGCTATTATCTATGCTTGCCTGCGGTCAAGTGTGCAGCTGTCACGGCTCCCCGTGAAACAAGGAGACAGACAGAAGGGGGTTCCTGTTGAGTGAGGACTGCGATGAGTCCTCAAGTCTCCTCTGTCACCGCACACAACACAGCTTATGTAAGTAGGCAGAGGGAGGGAGGGAGGGAGGAGGGAGGATGGAGAGAGGGAGCAGAAGACAAGAAGCAGGGAAGGAAAAGAAAGGGCGGGGGAAAGTGTCAGGCAGGCATTGAGAGAAAGAGAGGGAGAGAGGGAAAGACAGGGAGAGCTGTCATCATAAAGAGTCTGACTCATTCCTACTGTTCTGGATATAGCACTGAGCTGAGAGGCATGTAGCTAATGTACGACAGCTCGAGAACAATTACATTCCTTCAAACCAGGATTAGGCGCACAATATGTGAGGGAACGGGGCAGTCCCTAAGAAAAAACACACTCTGAAGAAAAACTCAATTTCCTCTGAGACTGCCACTACAGCATCATCAACAATGGGAGCTGGGGAAATCATACACTTAGTTAAGTCTAACAGTGAGCTATTTTCTCCCACAATATAACATCGAGACATTCACACCAAGTATAGATATTGTTTTTTTTTACATTTCAGAGACATGAAACACCGCGTTGGGGTGTTATTCAGTGAAAAAAAGACATGAAGAAGGGATTTTCTAATCAATTGCAGTATTGAGTTGCAATAATTAGTGTCATGAACGTAATATCACCACATCATGGCTCTAATATTGTAAAAACATCACTCACAACGTCTGATCAGCAATTTCTCTCTCAATTTTAGTTCTTTAAGAATTTTAGTCCCTAAAAGAATCTGAAATGATCTCCTTGTACACTATGAGCTTCAGCTATTTAGACACTGAGGTTTTCACTGGATCCTCTGGATAGCTTTGGCTCGACTTCTGAACAGCTAGTAGCACCAGTGTTGTCTACATCAGTCAGATATAAGATGTATCTTCTGTCATATTCTCTCTGCCATTGTGGCCACAGTTATGCGGAGAGACAGATAAGAGCCCTGGCTTGGCGTGTTCTCCCTCTGTAAGTGCCTTCAGAAAGGACTGGATGTGAAAGCTGCAGTCAAATAGCTGTAATTATCTACAATCAGTTGACAACCAGGGGCTGGCTGAAAGGCTGCTCACACACAAACACCAGTGAGGGAGTGATAGAGGCAGAGAGGGGCAGAGTGGTAGAGGGTAAAATATTCCAGGAGAGAAAAGAAAACGGTAACAGGGAACAGAGAGAGGGGGGGAGAGGGAGGTGGGGAGGGAGAAAGACAAAGACAGAGAGAGAGAGAAAAAAGAGTTAGTTTCAAAATCAGACAGCCAGGTTGTGAAAGACATCCGTTGTAATGAGATCACAAATGAGACTGCAGCAGATGTGAATACTAAGCAGCCTAAAAAATGACAAGAGAACTGACAAATGTCTCTGAAGCCTCCTGCCTCCTTCAAAATCTCACATTTCTCCCCTAACCCGCCTGCCAAAACATTGGTATTAAAAAGGAATATTGCAAATTGCAGTGCCAAGGGTGGAACTAACGAATTACAGTTACTCTTGTTACTCTAATTGAGTAGCTTTTTGTGTACTTGTACTTTTATGCGTAGTTCTTGGCGTTAGTAATTTTACTTTGATTTGAGATGGTTTTGACTGAAGTATTATACTTAGTTATAATTTGAATGACATCCATTACAGAGTACAAATTAGCCTTTTGACAAGCATTGCTTCAGAGCTATCAGTTTCAGACATTTCTGCAAATTTTAATGCACAATCATTCTATTTGCTGAATTTAACAGATTGGAAAAAACAGTAAATGTGGCATGTGCAAAAGTTTGGGCTCCCTGTCAGTCAGCACTTCTTTGGCAGAAATCACAGCCACCAAATGTTTCTTGTAGCCAGCTAACAGTTTCTCTATTCTTGCTTAGAACGCTTCTAGTTCAGAAATATTCTTAGGTCGCATTGCACGTACTGCATGTTTGAGGTCTAACCACCGATTTTCAATAATATTCAAGCCTGGAGACTGTGAAGGCCATTACAAAACCTTAATCTTTTGTTTCTTTAAGTAGTTCATGGTTGATTTTGAGGCATGTTTTGGATCATTGTCTTTTTGTAATATCCAACCTCTTCAGCTTCAGTTTCTTTCCTGACTCTGGGACATTAGCTTCCAGGATTTGTTGATACTTATTAGAATCCATTCTTCCCTTTACCCGCACAATACTTCCTGTGCCACTGGCTGCCACACAACCCCAAAGTTGCTTTGGGGTTGTGCGGCAGCCAGTGGCATGCTTTGGCAAAGCATAATAGATCCACCCCCATGCTTAACGGTTGGTAAAGTGTTTTTTTCTTCAAATTCTCCTTTTCTTCTCCAAACGTACCTTTGGTGATTGTGGCCAAAGAGATCCATTTTTGTTTCATCAGTCCACAGCACTTTGTTCCAAAAAGCCTTTGGCTCATCTAAGTGTTGTGTTGCATACTGAAGACTTTTGTGATGAGATCGCTGGTAAGGTTTCCTTTTGATGACTCTTCCATGCAGCTCATGTTTGTACAAGCAAACCACTGCTCCAGCGCCAGCTAAACCTTCCTGCAGGTCCTCTGGGGATTTTACTTTGCATACCTGACCATTCTAACAGCAGCGCTATCAGAGATTTTCTTGGTCTTCCAGCTCTTGTCTTGACTTCAACAGATCCCCTTAACTGCCATTTCTGTTCTGATGTTTTGGACAGTGGAAACTGCAAGCAGGTAGCGTTTAGATATCTTTTTATAGCCTTCCCCTGCGTCAATTATCTGTATTTTCAGGTCCCCAGTCAGCTGCTTAGAGGACCCCATGGTTGTTGATTGTAAGCACACCCTGAGAGGTGAGAAGGGTCAGAGAATTTATTAAGCTGTGGAACTGCCTTCACCTAGACTGAACTAAGGCCTAACGAGTCAATTACCTAAGGGTGCCTAAACTTTTGCACATGCCACATTTACTGTTTTACTGTTTGATAACTGAGCAAATAAAGAGTAATTGTGCATTACAATTTGCAGAAATATGTCATGTTCAAGTTTGTTCCCTGCAGAGGTTGTTTTAAATTATTTCACTTAAAATATAGCCTACAAGTTGTCCAGGTGTTCCCAAACTTGCATACCAAAAGTTAACTAACTGTAACATTAAATGCTCAAATTTATCCATGATAGTAGCATAGTTAACATTAGCCAAAAAGCCATCCATCCAGCTACAGTTTTGGTTTGTGTTTACCTAGTTTACTAGCCTTGCCAGCTAGGTGGATAGCTATAGCTATCCACCTAGCTAGCAATGTGGGTCCAGAACTGGCCCCACATTCTTTGATGAAGTTCACAGTCTTTTAGCACTCATTTTTTGAAGAGTTTTCTGATGAAAGGCCGATGTGAAATCATACATATTCGAGATGCAAAAAATTAGATCTCATATCAAAAGAGTGTGTTGTGTCAAGGATGTCCACAACTGGCCAGTTAGCAGAAGAAACGTAGGAACTCAGTAACTTTTACTCTGAATACATTTTAAACAAGCTACTTTTCACCTTTACTTAAGTAGCTACCTTTACTTTTACAACAATATAATTTTATTAATTCAGTAAAGTAACAGGACTTCTACTTGACTAGGATATTTTGTTACTCCACTCACTCCTGCAAATGACTAATCTCACCTTTAAAGCCTTAGAGGATTATATCAGGAGAGGCTGAACAGAGATGGAGAGAGAAGTGCGTTTGATTAGTCTGAGAAGAGGGATGATGGATGAGGAGAGTAAGAGGAGGGTTGGGAGATAAAATGGAGCAGGCATGCAGCAGTCCTCTCACCAGCCGTCATACCGGGGTGGGATGGCAGCGGGGGCTTCGATAGGCAGCTGTTTGGGAAAGCTGGGGCACGACATGAACCTGTGATCCAGAGTATACCTGTGCTGTCATGTATTTTTCAGACCTCCATACAACTAAACTTTGAGTGGGAGTAAAACAGATAACAAGAGAGATAAGAAGAGAGAGATTGATTGCTGTTGAGAATGTTTGAACTGTGCAGTACTGTGAAAAAACATATTTCTCTGATAAAATATGCATGCTTTTGAGCCCTTGTGTGTTTATGATTGACAGAAGTGCGGTGGTGGTAGTGGTGGGGGGGATCAGAGGAGAGCACAAATCCCTGCTCTATCAGCGCTAACATCAAATACTCCAGCTGATAGTGGAATTAACACCAGCCAGTCACCATCTCTATCAAATCCCCTGTCTGTATTTCTGTCTGTCTGTCTCATTGTGTCTCATTGTTTTATCATTCTTGGCAAAACAAAACCCCTCCCTCTTTACCTCTCCCCTCTCTCTCTCTCTCTCTCTCTCTCTCTCTCTCTCTCTGTCTGTCTCCCAGTCTCGCTCTCACTCTGTACTCAATTTAAATGAAAGCTTTATTTTAAATTGATTAGCAATTTCACCAATTCCTACTGAGTTTAAGAGACTGGAATGAGTTATTGATCATAGGCATGCATGCACACAACTACCATGCATGAACAGACATGCACACACAAAGAGAGAGAGACAGAGACAGAGAGAGAGAGAGAGAGAGATTTGAAGACCCCCACAAAGAGGCTGTTGATGTCACACTGAGAAAAAAGCATTTATAATCCACTCGCAATGTGAGATTGGGCTGGAGAAATAATAGTGAAGGGGGTTTAAAGGGTTCAGATGGCTTTTCTACTCCATAATGGCAAACAATTACCAACACAAGGCATTCAGGACGGCCCGATTTGGACTCGGACTGAAAGCTCCAATTTTTGAGATTTTCAGGATGCCCAGAAGATGTATGGTGTCGGTTTTACGTCTCTTCCAAATGTCAGCAACATTGTTATCACTGAAAAGTAGTTCTAAATCACATTCTTCTGTGCAATTGAGGACTCGCATTAGTCCTCTCTCACAGGCACGCACACTTCTGCTGAAGCATTAGGGCTGTGACAGACGCTGTGAAGCATTGGCCTGGAACCATTGCTCTGGAGCACGCTGAAAGGCTGAACAGCCCCAGATGAATAGATGGTAATTAATACACATAGCACCCTGGAGACCGCAGTACAATCTCAGGGCAAATTACTCCATCAATAAAACGGCCTGGAGACACAGTGAGAGACAGAGAGAGGGAGAGAAACAGAGACAGAGACAGAGACAGAGAGAGAGAGAGAACAGCACACATTAAGGCCAAGAAGCTCTCAGGTGCAAATGACTTTGACTGTGAGTGTGAAGCGGTTCATCGCTGAAAAAGAGCCTGCTCAATCAGTCGACCTTCCCTAGATAAATAAACGTAAAAAAAAAATAAGCGGTGAACTAGTTTTAAAGGCTGAAATTTGGAAAAGGTCATAAGAGAGAGAAAGAAGGAGATACAGATAAAAGACAATAACAGAGAGAAGGAAAGAGCGAGCTTGTGTGTGCATGTATCCATAAAAACACCTTGGCTGTGTAATAATCCACAACATCACAGTTAGAATAAGACAGGCTATGGGCTATAGCTGAGCCTTGAACTTATTATTTTGGAGCAAACACTACCAATTCGGGCGGCCATTGCTTTTTTGGGGCAATTCAATATCTCCAACCAATTACTCTTTTCTTTTCCTCTCTCTTCTTCGCTTCCCAATTCCCTCATCTTTCCTCTATCTCCTCTACCATCATCATCTCATCATCTCATAATGATGAAATGAGGGTTCAAGTCATTTGGGGGGAAAAAGATCAGTGGGAGGAAAGGCATAGCTTGGACATGATGAAAAACGCTCTTCTTTTTCCCTGTCATCCTATTCCCTATGCTGGCCATTATCATCTGCTAGTGTCTCGCTGCAGCTCAGGTCCAGGACTTTCTGCTCTGTTCTTTTCTCAGAGGTCTATGTCTCTGGACGTTCCTCCTCTGCTTCCCCCTCCTGCTGCGGGAGAATGAGGGACAGATTATCACATTGATTAGACATTTGAACATTTATCTGCCTGAGGGCACAGTCCAGATTACGGCACAGCGCTCCCTCGTGAACCCGTTCGGGCTCACACTCATGATCCGGTCAGTTACATGTAGCGGTCTCCGAAAGATCAAAGGCTGAGTGAGCGGAGGAGATACAGAGTGATAGAAAAACACATGTATCCCACAGTGGCTCGGAGAGAACATGAATGCTGCAGTAAAAACATTCAAAGTGAAAGGCAGGAGGAATAGGGCTGAATCCTTGTGGGTCCGATGTCTTTTCTCCTCAAACAGGTTTTCTGTCAACACATCTAAGAAACAGGTTAAATGCAGACATGTCTGTCCTGAAGAGGCGGGAGGTTGTCTAGAGAGGCTGTCTAGTAACTGAAGGGTTGTTAGTTGAATCCCAGTGCCCAAGACAGCCAAGGTGCTTCTGGGTAAAGGCATCTAACCCTAATGTACAGTATATATGCTCCAAGGATGGGTAGCTGCTTGTTTTGTGCATTATAATCATCTTTATTTAAAAAGCATTTTACAAGACAGTGTAAAAAAGTCAATAAGACAAACAATAAAAATGCCAGACAACAAGCAAATATAATGACAATAAATCAAAATAAGAGTAAAAACAACAAATTATATAAATGTCTGTCTGCATGTTTTAATAAGAGATATTAAAGGTGTAACTGACTGTAATGTGTTCACTTTATTACATACACACAGTCTCAGTGAGAGATGTACTGCTGGGTCAGCAACATTGGGAGCACAAAGTCACTCCTCAGCGCATGTAAACAGAATATGATTTATCCTCATAACAGTCGCACACAAGGCAAAGAAACGCTTTCGTTAAACACTTCACTTTTCTCTCCCAACTCATCTTCTGCAGAAACACTGTATAAGAAAAGCCTGAACTGTATTTCATGTTCCTCTGTTGAACATTCAGTTTGTGAAACTCCCACATACAACCTGTGCCTGCCTCCTGAATGTGAATAATTTGATTTAGAAGTGCTGACGCCGCTCCGCTGGAGGTTGATTCCCCACCTCAGCGAACCACAGTCCGCCAGAGAGAGCTGAATGGAACGGCTTTGCTGTACCGGAAAGAAGATTGCTTTCCGGAAAATGCTCCGACATAGAAGAGAAATCCAGAACGGATAATTCATTCTCCGCTTCTGTCATTATCTTTGCCTGCTTGTCAGGGGCTACGGCGGCATCTCTCTCCATTTCTATCCTTATTCTCCATCAGCATCCATTCATCCGTTCACCCCTAACCCAGTTCTAGTTAATTCCATGTACATCTCCAGTGTCTAAGCTCCTACTTCATTCCCAGCACAATGCCCATCTCTGGCCATGATGAAGTGTGAAACATCAGACTCATCTCTCAACGTTAGCTCCATAAAGACACGTCACGATTTCCCTCACACTGACTGAATAATTATTCAGAACACAATCATTAATTTCAAGTTTAATTGGACTCCCTGTAGTAAAGTCATCCAAGCCTGTGAGTTCCAGGCAGACTACATAGTTAATGTTATTTCACGCTCCACCATACTCCTCGGTGAGGGAGGGCATAGAGCGGCTCCCACTGGGTGCTGGACAGTCAGTCTGTCCTTTGAGCGCAGTCCCCATTATATAAGGACAAAAGGGGACAGAAAGCTTCATCCAACCCGGATCTCTCTTGTGCCCGAATTTGGAACGCAGAAGTCCTGGAGCAATGTTAGCTCACTTTATTGGGCACGACGCGTCCATAGGGGGCTTGTGTTGTCCTTGAAACATTCCTTAAGACTTTGGCCCAAACTTGGCAGAGTTACACTTTTCAAAATAGAAATGCCTTGTGAATGAGAAACAGGAGCTTTGGCTACTCAAGAAACTTAACATTAAGGAGGGGATTCGTCAGTTTACAGGGCTCAGTTTGATTTATGGAAGACTTCATTTGGAAGAATTAATTTAGCCAAACGAAATGCAATTTTCAATCAGCAGCAATTGAACAAAAAACTATTCACACAGATGATGCATTTCAGCTAGTTATGAGGCCATATCCTTGGGACTAATAAACATTGACAAATCAACTGGGTGAGAGTGTGCATTTGGTCAATTAAGCCTGTAGAATTGCTCATTATAAGCAAGAATAACTCTAAATGCCTTCATGATGCCAATAGTGTATTTGTACATGGAACTAGGAGATATCCTGCGGCACATCCACACATGAATGCATAAGATGTCGTATACTTGTATGTTACATGTTGCTATATGTTGTATGTTAAACAAAGAAATTAAACAGATCTGCTAAGGTTTCGATTGAGGGCCGATCACAGCAGCACTACTGACAGATTGTGGCGCTGGTCAATTTTAGAGCCGTATGTGGAGAACAGCAGCAGGATGTCATGTGATGCAGCTCAGGGTATCATTCGAGACACCGCCCTCTCTTGGTCAATCTACCCAGGGGCAAGGTTGGAGAGAGATTATGTCAAATTCAACTGATTACTGATGGGCATAGCAATGTGTGATTCAGCAGGAAGGGCACAGTCCCAACCAACAAAGGTATGAGTCATCACCATTTGCCACAAGCTGAGTCTGTTTACCAACACTTCCTCTCCCATCCCATATAAAGCTGGCCTGCATTCACCTGACCCTGCTGTAACCCAATCATCCATCTTTTAATCTGTTGACACAGTTTTTCTTTAGCAACCTCTGAATCATATAATTAGACAAATATGCCTCAAAGCTTGAGAATGAACGCACTGTATAGAAACACCTTCTTGCTTCGTCCAATGGATGGGACAGACTGAGTAATGATTCACTCAGGTATTTACAAAAAGATCCATTACAAAGAAACCAAAATGCCCAATAGAGCACGGCCGTCGGTCAGCACATAAGGAAGAGTTAGTCTTTCTGTTGATCTGCCTGACAGCTAGTCTGTCTTTGGTTCCATCTACAGCAGTCAGCAGAGCAAAGCAGCCTGAAGCGCCATCTACTGCTGCTGTTACCTGTGAGAGTGGCGCTCTCTGCTGGTGAATAGGACAATATCCCTATGATGTCCAGACCAGTGACTGTAAAGGTCCAGAGATATTCAAGACAAAGTCCTATTGACACAGTGGAAAATGGCATCCATAATAAAATCTCCACTATACAGTTGTAGCGCTACAATATTGATGGCGTTTGCCCATTTTATTGTCAAAAACTCACAACAATAAAACAATTTTTTACATCTATTGTTTATATGGAGTGTTGTTGCTTTAGTTGTCAGAAATCTTTGGAATTGATTTGTTATAACTCCTTTTATACCGAGTCAGATGCGATTATGATCAGATTTCTCCTGCAAGGCCCAGAATTTGTCAACATTTGGTACAACCTCTGCCCCTTCTTCACCCCACTCATCCCTCTTGGGGTTTGACAGCTGTATGGCACATGGCAGCGTCGACCCTGCTCCAGTCAACGCCTCTGACTGACACTCAATGCTTTTTGTTTTTTTCATTCTCCGCCACCTGTGCTTGGCTGTCAGGCGGTTCAGAGGGTGACAGTGCTGCCATCTCTGCAGAGGAACAACGGCTCTTTGACAAAGGCTCCCCCGACGCTGCCCAGGGGACCCTAATGTCGCAGCAGGTAGGCCTTTCTCCGACTTTCTCCGGTCGAGGTCAAGGGTTAGGCTTCATTACGGGAGAGACGAGCCATAAGCATAATGGTAACATCAACCCTTTCTTTCTGTATATTTATAAGCAGTATGTATTCCTCCGTCTCTCCTCTGGCATTGCTTCATCTATTTATAGGGCTGCTAGGACATTAGCTCAGTGTCCGATTAGAAATGTCATGTAAGACATGATGGCCTCAGTGCATTCATCTGTAATTTTCAAGGTTATGAAACTGTGTCGGGTTTATTCATAAACCGGAGAAGCTGGCTCTACTTGTATGGCTTTGTGCCACTAAACAGGAACATTGATAAGGAAACAGAAAGGGAAAAAATGTCTACAGCACAAAGTGTTGAATGATTATATGTATAATTTAATAGCTTTATTTTGAACAGCTGGCAAGAATAGCATTTCTAAAAATATCAACAAATCCATAGGCTTGACTGGACTCAGACTATAGCTCAAATGCAAAGTCCTGTGTGTCCGGATCTACTCAATCATTTTTACCCTTCTCAGTTATGAGCAGCCTCCCTCTCTCTCTCAGGGAAGGGATGGAGGAAAGCTATGAGACATTTGAGGAGGAGTTAGGGCCGCCAAGACCAGAGCCTCCTCCACAGAAGCCTGTTCGACAGATCCGCAGACCAGGTGGGAGCGTACACACACACACACACACACACACACACACACACACAGACACACACACACACACAAGCTG
The DNA here is from genome assembly GCF_048128805.1 of Centroberyx gerrardi. Lineage (NCBI taxonomy): Eukaryota > Metazoa > Chordata > Actinopteri > Beryciformes > Berycidae > Centroberyx > Centroberyx gerrardi. The sequence continues at coordinate 13,911,640 of NC_136009.1, forward strand.
TAACGCCATCACACAAAAGCTCTCATCCGAAGTATACATTCTCACTTTCAGGTCTGTTGAACACTGGAGTCTATAAATACTGGAGAGCAGAACAGGCTGGTGGTGGAAGCATACCTCTGTATAGACACCAAGCCATTGAAATATGATCCCAAAGCAAAAGTCAAAAGCACTGCAGTGATAATTCACCTCATAGTCATACTGCATGGATGGTTGGTGTACAGATCATGTTCATTTCACTAATCATTTGGGTGCAAAAAGCTTTCCCCGCCCTAAACACACACATATTATCCCTTCTTCCTTCTTTTCTTGCACATAACTTGACTTGATCTTCTCCACTTGCCTATGTGCGGGTTATAAACGCAACTGTTAGCCATCCAATCCATGATCCAAATGAAAACAAGAATAATCCAGGCAGAGTAGCCCAGACATCCCACCAGAAAACCAGAGCTATTAAGAATTAACAGTATGTGACTATGTGAGTGTTAATGTATTTTTAATTTGTAAAGGGTTGTTTGTAATATAAACTTTGGCACACTAGACTTGTATTTAGTGTACAGGATAGGTTAAAAAAAAATCGAAACATAAAGCTTATTTACAGTCAACAAGAATTTATGTATATACACATAAAGTTAATGTGGAAAAACAAACATGGTATGTTTATGGCTTTGGTTGTTGTTGATGTTTATCACCCTTCAATAAAACTCCATCTGTCTGTTCCAGAAATGTATGCTACCAGAAAAATGAAAGAGGTTAGTTGGAAACCAACCAACATTTTCAGTGTATACACAGCTCAAAAATGCCTTCCTCACAAATCATACTGTACTTGGAGCAATAAAGCCACATATCACTCTCCAATAGGAAACTGCTCCAGTTCTACAACAGCCACCTAAGCCGGTACCCAAGACTTTACCCAGAGAAACCAGCTTCCCCAGAACGAGTGAGTCACTCCCATCCTCTTTCTCAGTTTTCTTTCTTATATCTTTGTCCACAACTCTTCCATCCTTGTCAGCTTTCAATTTGTAGACTTAATTACCCGATTAAGACTAATACTTCCCCCTCTGTCGCTCTCTTTTTCCTTCAGCGTCTTTGCGTAAAGCCATGTCCATCCAGAACCTGACCCAGATAGAAACACCTTGGGAGAACGTCACTCTCAACCGCTGTCTGTTCGTGGCCATTACCATCCTGGTGCTCACCTCGGGGTTTCAGAGACTGCATGGCAAGTAAACCAGCCTGGCGATTCTGAGCGAACAAAAGCAGGAGCTGAAGTACAAAAAATGTGTGTCACTGAGTTTTCTCCTTTCAAAACAGAAACTCTGCGAGGTCAGGGGGCGGCGGAGGAGGAGGAGGAGGCCGGACTGACAGTCAGACGCTCGGGCACATTAAGACACAGGAGGCAACCGCCAGAGGTAAACAAAGAAAAAGACAAGACATATTTAGGCTTAAAACACTCACTATTGGCCTCCAAGGAAGATATTCTTAATATCTTAATTATTCTACATTACATTTCAGGGCATATATTATCAAAATCATTTCATAGCAGAAATGCACCATGTTTGTCTACAAGCCATTGTAACTGGTTAATTATGGGATTGACTGCCATCCAACTGGGGTTTTAAATATAAGACCTTTACATGATTGTTACTTGCCAAAATGGCTGGCAGAGTAGCCAATCTTAAAAGCCACAGCCAAACATCTACCACTAGTAGTCTTCTTGTAAGCACTTCTTGTGTTCTGCCCCCGTAGCCTGAGACTTCTCTGTGGGAAGTGATGTTTTGGTGGCTGCCAGACTTTGATGACGAAGAGGAGGATGATGAGGAGGATGATGACGGAGAAGCCAAAAGAGGGAAGTCAAAGAGAGGAGCAACAGCTCGAGGGTCAAGAGGTCTGAGAAATAGGCCACAGCCAGACAAAAAACTCACTAAACAAAGAGAGGGCAAATTAAAGAACAGGAGAGCCAAGAAAGTCCGAGATGAAGAAATCAAAGATAAGAAAGAGAGAGAAAAACAGGGCAAACTCAGAGAGGCGGCTGAAGAGGAAGATGAGGATAAAGAAAATGAGGAAGAGGAAATACTCATGAAGAGCAAAGGGCAGGAGGAAAAGAAAAAGAAGAAAAAGCCTCAAAAAGCTTGATTTCTTTCTCCTGTGGCAAAGACCCACACCACTTCATACTCTAAACAGTTTGCACCTATGGAAATTGATGTGAAAACATTTGTAAATAGGTGGCAATATTAACTTCATAATAGTTTTTTCTTTCAAACAGAAATATGCCTTTCAAATAGTAACAGCGAGTCTCAGGAATACTGTGTGCTCCCAGTCGTGTAACCATGATATTATTATAGTGACAGGAACACAATGGATGTCTATCTGCCAGGCCTTTGTGGCTTTAATGGATTGATGTGATTTTGTGTGAAGGATCTTTCTTTTGCCTGTGAAGAAGTTTCATGCTTTTGAATTTTGCTGAAATTTTAAACTCTGACAGTTCTGTTCTACAGAAGAGTAGACATGCTTTTGTGAACTGCTAAATTTCCATGTGATCACTTGATTACACTTTCTAGATTCCTCTTTGTGTTAAAAGACCCAAGATTCCTTGATTTCTTGAATCTATCGATTACCAATAGTGCCAGGCCAGTTTACGGTTTAAGATTAGTATGCTGTAAGATCTTTTTCATTTATATGGAGCCTTCGGCCTTAACAGGGCGAACAAAGATCAAGATTTTGACCCAGTTAACCCCCGTTAAGCCATCTGACAAATGGTTCAAAGAGCCCAATTAAAAGCTCTTTTCCTCAGCAACTTCATGCTTTTACCCTGATCTTGGCAGTTCGCCTAGGACAGCACCTTTGAGCCCAATTATTTCAAGAACTTTTGTAATGTTGCTCCACTCTTTCATCACAAAGTATTTCTTCTACTGTGACCCACTCGCATAATTACTGAACACATCAATAAATCTTCCCGTGTGTGATGTCTTTGTAAAAGTCATTAATTTTGTCCCAAGACCATTACTTGTAACTATGAAGTAACACAGACTTCAAGACACAACAAAGAGAACATTTTTCTCCATAGTATTTAATTACAAAAAAAAAAAGATCGTATTCGTATTCTTAAAAGATGAGCCATTGTCGATGATAACTCCATGTCCAGAGGGTAAATATTTATACAAAACAGTGTGGCCATATTTATACTGCTGCTATCACAGACGCTCCGGAGATTGCCCTACAAAATGTAAAACAAACACAAAAAAAAAAAAAGTATAAAAATCTACTAAATATGGACCTTGAATATCATCTGTAGAAATAAAAATGATGAACATAACTGCAATATCTAAAGGTAGATGGAAACTGTAGACTCAACAGGTAGCGAGGCAGGGCAGTGTGACAGCAAACAATGGAGATCAGCATCATGTTAGGCTAACAGTGGATCAGTTAGATATTGAAAGACCCTCTGGAGGCGGCGGCCTCATCGGCATGGGGGGCATGGGCATCTGAGGGGGCATCTGAGGGGGCATCTGGGGGGCACCGGGTGGGAGTTGGGGAATAGGCATCCCTCCTGGCGGGGGAGGGGGCATGGGCTCGTTTGGTGGGCGGGGTCCAAGCCCACTCATGAGAGGAGGGGGGCGCTTCACACCTGCTGGAGGGGCCGGCCCACTGGACTGGGGAATGGCTTTCTCCATTTTGAAGTGGAACTGCAGGAAGAACTAGGAGTGAAAATGAAAAGAAAGAGGGGGTTAAGCAGATATTTCCTCTATTCTCAAATGACAACATCCAATAGTCTTGCATAGTAGTGACAAATGCTTATCGGTACCTGTTTAGTTTCTTTGTTCCAGTGCGTCCAGAAGCGGTTCTCTGCTTTATCAATTTCTCTGCTGGGGACCTAAAAGAGCAAAGACGTTCTGTCAGAGCCAGTAAAAATGCTTTATGAAAGCACAACAGAAGGGGAACTCCAACACACCTTGAAGGCGATGGTCTCGTAGGGCTCAGCGGCCAGAAGCAGGTACTGCCAGCGACGATCAGGAGGCTCGATGCGCTGTTCGTAAGCAGACATGAAACGATGCCTGGGTCCAATTCCCTCGGCAATCTCTGGGTAGTCAATCTGATGGGTAAAAGAATGGAAAAAAGGAAGCTTGAATATGTCCTTGAAGGCCCTATCTCAATGGCTGTAAAACAATAATCAATTTTTAAAGCTGCACTAAGCAATTTTGTATGTTGGCGGCCCAAAATTACAGTGAGAAGTAGGTCTGTTTGAATTTGGAAGACTTCCATACCCAGAAATCATGTGAAGTGATGTGAGCATAGATGTGTACTCTTTGGTCCTCAATTTATTGAGGTCTCGTTGGTGAGGTGAGCTTTTTCTCTTTTGTTCATATGATTTGTCTTTGTCTCTTTGATATATGATTTGTCACTTTTCTGCATGAAGGTTTCCTGCCTGTGGCCATACCCTAAATCCGAATAGTAATAATTTGGGCAAATAGGTCAAATCTATAGCATCTCAATTGGGGGGATGGCACGCTGTTCTCTGCTGAAGCCCCACTTTGTGATCTAGGCTGATAAGACAGGTTTAGTTTAACATAATAATCTTTCTAGTGCAGCTTTAATATTAATTTGCTTCATTTAACAAAGTTCGAAAAACAATAAAAATCCTTTAAATCAAGAGATCACCAAACATACTAACTTGGAAAAGTAGCGATTGCTGCCCGGTCTCTGGGTCCCTCTGTTTGGTTACTATAAATAAGAGGAACACATGTTTCAGTATATTACAAATGACATGAATCTGCAATGAAGCCAATATGAACATAAATGATGATGGCACTGACACCTGACATGCAACTACCTCACCTTTGTATCCTGGCCGACCGATCTTGACAAACTTCTTGACCTCAACCTTCACTTTCTCTGGAGCTGGCTGGGCAGGAGCTTCTTTTGCCTCTTTGGCTGCTCTCCGCGCTCTGAAAGGAATAAAATGTACAGTGTTTTGACAGTTAGTCAACACATACGACACAGCATTTCCATGTGAGACATGTTTGAGTACAGACAAGACGTGGACTTACAAATTGGTCTGATGTTTCTTTCCTTGTGTGTGAGCTAAATAGCTGCCCTGTAATGGAGAGGAAAGCAACTTGTGATATTTCAATTAAAGAGCAAGTGACTTCAAAACAATAAATGACACCAAGTTCATGTAATGTAAGTCCAGTGACTTTTAGTTTGTGCCTCCTCACCTCATTGTTATGAAGCGTCAGGCAAAGTTTGCACTCGTATGAACCTAAATGATTCTTCATGAAATAGGGGTCTTTGTTGATGTCAATGGTCTCCAGGGCCAGCTGACGTAACCGCTCTCGTCTATCACGGTTACTCTCAGAGGCGGATGCCACCCCTCCGCTCCCCGTCTTCCCGCCAGCTCGGTGCTGGAAATCCATGTTTGCAGGACGATGGGCTCAAACACACCCACTCCTACTTGCCCAGTCAACACTGGACAGTTACAAACACTCAAAGCAGAGTTTTCCCTGGGGAAAAATAAAAGATACACTCAGTCAGTAATTTCATTTAAACATATTTTGAATTATTATACTTCACTACGTTTTAAATCACATCCATTTTAGTGTAGCATTTTTATGCTCTCCAGAAGCACAGCTTTGAAACCATGCAGGTTTGATGCATGGTTTCATGTTTTTTTGCATCAAACCTGTGCAAGCATGTGGAGGCAATAGTTAACTTACTGTAATATTAAAATGTTCAAAGTTAAAACACCATCCATACAGCTACAATGACATTGCTTTGTGTTTGCCTGGTTGTTGTCTAGTTAGTAGCCTTGTAGCTAATGGCAAAAGAAACATCAATGTAGTATCTTTCTATCGTTCTTATTCTGTCTTCAACAAACTTTATGTATTGTATTGACAACGATGTCACATTGTGGCTAGTTAAAAATCAGCACATTTCAAGGATGGCTCCAACTTTGAATGGAGGGTCAGGCTAATGGGCCACCTCTGTTCAACTGCAATGGAGGGTTTGGTCTAACTACTGAAACTGTACAATAGAGGTTAACTGCAGGGTAATTTTGCCAGAGATTTTCGGATAACTTGTTTTTCCTGTACCAAAGACATAAGTTTCATAAAGTCGCATAAATTATGTGTATCTGATCGCTAAAAGATTAAACCAAGTTGGCTGCAGTAACGTATCTTTGAGTGAGCACATATTAGCAATGCTAACGTTAAGCTAACAGGCGATAGTATAAAAGGATTTAAGCAAATCTTAACTATCAAATTACATATTAAAACTGTGAGTTGTTTACACGTGATATAACTTGAATCCATTATATAAGTAAACAATAACTGTACAATAGCTATCTATTACATTCCGGTTTATTTCTCGAAACACTTACCAACACCAAGGAGGACCAACACCACAACGTTAAGATCACGCCAACAATATATGGTGTGCGCATGCGCAAAGTTTTGTATAGCTTTATTGACAATTAAACGTTAGGTTGTACAAACATTGCTGCTTTACCGTGCGGGCAGTTGAATATCACAAAAGTCTTACACAAAAATGAAGGTATAATGCATTCCTGCCATTTGTGGTAGCTGCCATAGGTAGCTGCAGACAACCTGTACCGTATTGTAATCTTTTGCAGTTTTCTGCCCCTCTGGTTTGTCCCCCAACGCTCGCCGTACGATTCCGGGTTCCTGGTGCTAGCCAAGGAGGTTCTATATTAACTAGCGAGGAGTGTCACAGGCAGAGGAGTGTCCACTTTGTAGGTTGTTAATGTAACTACCAGGACGACCTCACTGTTTTTTGCTTGACCGCAGAAATGACCAGCCACAGTTCAGCACGTGTCGAAAACATCAGATAGTGAGGCAGCGCACAGTGTTTGGTGATCGAAATAACAGACGATTCTCAACTGGATAATGCGTCCGGCAGGGAAAATGGCTCAAGCGTAGCCCAAGTGTATAGTGTCTTCAACCTGTGTACTGACTGCGTCAGTGATCGTGATGCGTTTCAACGAGAAGGAGCTGGTCTGTCTGAGCCGCCAGCCGTCAGAAAGGGCAGCAGAGCTGGGGATGAGAGGACCCAAGAAAGGAGATGGTAACCTGACTTGATACCAACTGATAATACTGGAAACTTGAAGCGCTAACCTGAAACACATGCTCTTTTTCATACTCACTTTCGTTTCATGTTTTGGTCTATATGTTAGGATCAATGACCAATAGAGACAATTGATTTGACCAGAGCAGAGTGTGTTCACCCCAGTCATCAGCTATGTAACAGGACTGCACTCTATCTGTGTTGTCAATGTCAAATGTGTTTCAGTATGATTCCTCATTGTTATCGTACAGTTGTAAAGAAGAGGCTGGTGAAACTGGTTGTTAACTTCCTCTTCTATTTCCGGACTGATGAGGAGGAGGTAAGTCAATAATAATTGTTTTGTAGGGCACACCTTGCTCTACTATGCCCTGTACCACATGATAAAGCAAACTCATTTCCTGTAAAAGACACCAATTAATTGAATTTAATGTAATAATTTGTTTGCCAGCCACTTGGAGCTTTGCTGCTGGAGCAGTGCCGGGTGGAGAGGGAGGACAGCCAGGCCTTCTCTATCAGTGAGCCATGTTCAGTTTCCTCCCCATTCATCATTCACAATACTAACCCACGCTTTCTCAATGATTGTGTTCAAGTTCATCAAGTCAGTGGTGATGAGTAAGCTTACTGGAATTGTGTTTTGTGGAGTAAGCAGGTCTATTCAGGCAGCAAAATAGATCAAAATTGCATTGTGAGTACATCACCGAACAACAATAGACAATTTAACTGAATAGTTTCTCATAACATCATATAACAATTGCAGTCACTTTCACTTTTTTGGCTTTCAAATTGGGTAAATATGAGCAGTAGACTGAAACCATGGGGTTGTGAATTTGGTCATTAAGTATGAGTAATTCTAGGTACATTGACATACATTTGTGTGTGTGTGTGTGTGTGTGTGTGTGTGTGTGTTTGTTTGTAGCATTTCTGGATGAAGCAGAGAGGAAGTATCTGTTTGAGTGCGACTCCGAAGAGCAGTGTGTGGAGTGGATAGACTCCATCATCAAGGCCAGGTAGGACAGCAGGTCTACCATGACAAATAGATCTTTGCCTTAGTAATGCCAAAATGTTTTTTTCCCTTTTTTGTGCTGCTCGGTTAATTTAAAATTCAAGGTCATATGAGGAAATGTAAGCTACATATCATGTTTGGCTCTCAAGGATGATAGCTTTGCTTTTAGATATTGTGTGTCGAGACTTTTCTTCAAGTGTCGCATCTGTTTGTCATCTCATCTCTTTCAGCTATGAGTTCATGAGGAAGAACCTTATATTCTATCGTACTGAAATCCACAGGCTGACTGGCAAGGTGAGATAATCGTAACAGCATATTATAAATACATGCCATATGGTTGGTGCTTCTATCCAGAGCGCCTCACAGTATCATGACTGCATACATTTTCACTAGGAGGGGGTACAGTGTGAATCACACTGGTAGTGTTAGTATACTCTAACCACAGAGCTACACCACAATATCATCAGCAGAAACCATAGTTTTAATAGAAAGTTTGATTGTGCTTCTATAATTTGGAATTTTCTTTGCACGCTTTAGCTTTTCTATTCTCCCTGTCTTTACTCACCGTCTGCTTCCTCCCCAGGACCCCTTGGAGCAGTATGGTATATCAGATGAAACTCGCTTCCAGGTCAGCAATGGCCTGCAACTCATGCCTAAAGATACCTCTTCCATGTAGCCCAGCTTCTCCCCAAGTCCAGATAGACTTTATTTTCTTCTCATGTCACTAGACTTGTCAAGCATCTCCACAGTAGCTATCTGCCAATTTGTACCAAGTTCTCTTTTTTTGTCCTCTCATTCCAATAATCACACCTTATTGATTTGAAAATCATGGTGTTATCACATACACTCACTTTTCAGGTGGTCACTGCCTTAATTTTCAGTATATTTAGTTTTGCTCAACCCATACAAGTCCATATCCAGATGTTGTAGTAGGCTATATGAGCTCATATAAAGTTAGGTCTAGGATTTGTCTGTTATGTGGTTGTCAGTCATTACAGGTGAAGCTGGGCTATGGAAAACACAACACTGTACTTTGTCTAATTTCTGCTTTAAGGAAATTTGATATGCCATTTTTCTGTATCACTTTCAAACTTTGCCTTGATTAGTCCGTTGACTCTCTTTGCCTGTACAGTTCATATGTTTTATACTATGATTTCTACTAGACATTCACTTGCTGTAGTCTCAGATAATGTGATGATGTGAGCCTCTGGTTCCTGAGGAGCTGGAGTTGTGGCTGTTGGTCAGGACTGTCAGTACTATGAACATGAGCAAGTTAAGCAAGAAGCAATCCAGGCCGTGGACCTCTGGTGTAAACCTAGTGTAAGCCAGTAAATTCACAGTATGTGAAGCGGTTTTAGATTATTAGACCCCCTGCCCACTTTAGAAAGACCTTTGGGAACACACTGTTACTCTCCTGATTTGAACCTCGTGGGCCTTTTATCTGCCGAGTTGAGCCACACATTTTACTCCCTTCTTGTTTATGAGAAAGAAGATTTTTAGCTAGCCTAATATTTGTTTATCATTGAGTCCATGTAAAATATTCATTTTTAACTAACTATACTTTTGCACATATTCAACAGTTCTTAGCTGGGTATTGAGGCTTTTGATAGAATTTGGACATATTGATTACTTGAACCTACTGTACCTACTCTGTGGCACTTTGAATCAACTTCTTGTAGGTAAATTGTTGTTGGACCATTGTTGAGGAATGTCAAGCTGAGATGTCCTTTAAAATAGGACACTAACTTCTTTGTCAGTCTTAGCTACACTCGAGTTGCAGCTGATATTTTGCCATTGTAGATGAAAACTTTTCCCCAACCACATTTCACTCTATAAGGCATTTCTGTATTCTGCAAAACAGCAAGAGAATTGTTTCATTGGTCAGAATTGTACCCACAAAGAGGAGGATTTGTTGTTGAATGTTTCTTTATTTTCAAGCCTTTGCACATAGAATTTGTTCAGTCTTTGTATTTTTACTTCTTAGATTATATTCATTTCATTGCCATCTTCCTGTTCTATTAAGATAGAATTTTTTTTCTAATAAAGCCATTTGAAAGATAAATAAACATGTGTGAGTGTGTGATCTGTTAGCAAGAATCAAAACATTTATTAACATCAAAATATTGGTATTTATAAATGGATGTATTTAATCATGATCAGTCTAATACTGTTAACCAGCACGGAATCATGCTGTCAAAAATGATTGCAATTTAATTTTGTCCAGCACATATAGATTGAATATCACACGGCTAATAATACCCTGTCCCACTTCTCCCATTGACATTGCCACCTGTTTGAGATAATCGAGCCCCATGTTGCCATGCAGTGTGTCTTGATTCTTATTGGCTCTATCACATATCACGATACTGCTGTGGACAGGTTAGAGCTTGATCAAAGCTTAGGTGAAGTTTGAGTCTAACTAGAAAATGTGGGGTCTTGGGTGGGTTGGGCCGGTCTCATATTTCAGACCAAGGTCATGCTCCAGTAGATACGAACATCCAGAAAGAAACAAATAGTACCAAGAAAGCAAGCAGCCAACTATTTCTGCTGATATTGCAGAATTCTGTAACACTCGGCGAACATCATTAGGTTTGATACCAAACACACTGAAGTTCACAATATAGCACAGAGACACATGTGGAATAGAGAAAGTGTGTGTGGCTGATGTTTTAGATTGCTCTTCCTTTCTTGCACTTTCTATCCTCTATACTCTAAGGTACTTTACTGTAGGCCATAAGCTACACAGCCAGTTGACTTCAAAGCAAATTCATTCTAAACAAAACGGTTTAGTATTAAACTAAGGTACTAAACGGTTACAATGTCGCAGAAAGTGTACGTTGGCCATCTTGACTATTGTATGTTTCCAGTGTAAAAATCTTTTGTGTTCAGTGGTAGTTTTGAGTTAGAGACTGAGCAAAGAAGCAGAATGAAATCATTGAGTGGCCACGTTTCCTTAGCAACGCACAATGTGTGATTCAAAAACGGCGACGTCACATCCTTCCCATGGTCCTTAGCGCACCCCAATTGAACGTTCGGTAAAAGAAAACATTTGGATTTTGTTTACTCCATTTTGCGAGTAAAAACATATAAAACAGCTAATCTGTAACAGGAATCGACACTGGTAAGGTACGTTACTCAACCGCGCGTAACGAGAATAGTTTAACAGCACACGGTACGTTTTCTTATAATTATAGATTGTGAACAAACAATGTTGCTAATGTATTAGCCAGGTAGCTAGCGTTAGCTTACGTTAGTTCAGTCAGCTGGGCTAGCCTATTTGCTGGACGATTTAATTGTCTGGTCTTTGTTTATTTTCAGTGTTGGGATCGCATTAGATATTTGATCGATTATCGCCGAATATAGGTCGCTAACTGCACGGTTTTCACACACAAATGTTGCCTGAAACAAACAACATAGCAGAGATCTGGCGTTAGTGAGACTTTACAGTCATAGTGCAGACAAACGGGTTGCAAGATAATCCAAGTGCTGCTGGAAGAGGTAGACTGAGCCCACCCACAACTGATCGTGTGCAATGTAATGTCTTTGTCTTTTACTAACATATTTGCCCAGTTTGCTCTTAGGTAAGTGGTTTGAAAGCATGAAATTAGTCGGTTAGTCAGTCAACTGTGGGTGGTTAACATAGTGACCTGCATCACTCATTAACCTTGTGGTGTTAGAGACGCTACACAGCCATATGTCTCAGTTGGCTTGTCAGCCGTAAATAAACTAGGGTTAGCCGTGTGGTAGATAGGATACAACAGTAGCTATTTGATAACTAAAAACAGTCAGCACTTTGCTGCATTGCTGGTAAAGATCATCATCTGTTTTCAGATCAGACAGATTTGTTGTTGGACAGTATTATTGCCCAGCACTGAATTAATCAAATCATAATTAATAAAGGTGTGTCAGTATCTGTACTAACCTGTATGTACCATCTGCATTCAGTGAATTGCAAGATGATTTGATTGTTGTGTTGTGTTATATCTGTCTTCAGTCATCATGGACCAGGACTATGAGTGTAGGCTGCTCAGGCAGATCAACATCCAGAACGAGAATGCAAGCCCCATAGTAAGTGAATAAATACCCTTTTCCACACTGTCTGACCAATCCTCTATGGACTGAAATGCATTGGATCTTTTTTTTATAAACAAGAAGTGTTGTTTTGTTTTACTTCTCTGTCTTTATAGAAGTAAGGCTCAGGTTCAGCCTCCTAGCGAGGATAGAAAATAGCACACATTTTATTTTCTTAGAATGAATTCTATAGGCTCAAGATTTATATAGTTGCTGTAGCAGTAAAGACAGCTGGGAAGTGTCTTGCTTGTGTATGATGGCCCTGCCATGTACAAACAGGACCTATATTATGTCTTGAAGTAATACTGTGTAAACCAAAGTGCACAGGGAGTGCTAGTCATCTAGCCAAGGAACAAGGGTTTTCTTTTTGGTCATTATATTGACAATAGCATGATACTAGCTCCTCCCAAAGGAATTAAGATGGACGGAAAGGGTCAGGGTGTGTCACTCCGTGTGTTAGGTGTACAAACAGTCCAACAAGCCAGTCTGTCATTTGACGGTGTGACTGTTGTTGAGTGAAAACAAGACCTTAGTGACCAAATGATTGGCTTTTGTGAATGCCGCCTCCTGTTGTTAACACCTCACACAAATACTCCATCTGCCACCGCACTGTCCTCCTGTTTGGATGTGAAGTTGTCCAGTTCCTGTTTGTGTTTGGCTCCCGCTCAGAAATGGTCTCTCTTCTCCTCCTTTGCGTAGAAGGCCATAGGAACGGTGCGAGCTCTGACACCCACCAGTTCCCCCCTGTCCTCCCCCAGCAAGCACGGCGACCGCTTCATTCCCTCCCGGGCCGGTGCCAACTGGAGTGTCAACTTCCACCGCATCAACGTGAGTCTCCTGCAATTCAATCTCCTTCTGACCAAAATAACACTGTTTTCAAGATTCCAGCTTCAAGGTGAATGTGTTGATATATGGTTTATAAGGGAACACATGGCATTATTCGATAACAATCTTCTTTCACGTTCTATAATCCTTTTTTTACACCTTAATTTGAAAGATTTGGTTGAATGTTTATTTATTGTTGTTTTTCTGACAGGAAATTGAGAAGTCGCACAATCAGAACAGGAAAACCAAAGATGGCACAACAGATAGTAATAAAGGTAATCAATCCAACTTTATCCTAAGAAACAGATATGCTTTTCTGTTGTATCTGTGTATTTGGTGTGAGTGCAGTCTTGTTCCTTTTTTCAGCTTATTTCCACTGGTATCTGTGTCTGTCCCAGTTAAACCAGATAATTTGACCTTCTCTAGTTTACAAAGCCTAGGGAGGCTCGTGGAAACTGGAGATAAGGAATAAACAAAGCTTAGCGAAAATTTCTCCCTGATCCTTAGAGATGTTTGAGAGCTAAGGATAAGAATTGAATTGGAGAGGGAACACGGTGTTTGAATTTGATCAGATTGGACACCCAGTGTGATCTTCCTCTCCTTTTCTTATTTTTCTTTTTGTCTCCTTTCTGTCTCTTCCTCTGCCTGTAGCGGACGGTCTGGCTTACTCGGCCCTGCTGAAGAACGAGCTGCTAGGAGCAGGCATCGAGAAAGTGCAGGACCCCCAGTCAGAGGACCGCCGCCTGCAGCCATCCACTCCTGCCAAGAGGAGCCTTTTTAGTGTAAGAAATGTTAACATGGCTATAATTCACATATAAGTTCCTTAATCTATGCAATGTTAAATTTATCTTATTCATTTTTTTTAATTCCTTCGTAGGGCATGTTAATGGTAGGCGTCTTTTGTAAGTAACATTAATCATCTGTTTGTGTTTTGTAGTATTCTGTAAGTGCCAAACGGGCTTTACCAGAAGAGGATGGAAATGCAGTCTCTCCATATTCTCTATCACCTGTCAGTAGTAACAGGTAATGTGTTTTCCTTGTGCTGTCATTGCTCTAATTTTACCTCTCCTATCTAGATGAAGACACATTATATTCTTATCCTGCATATCTGCCTTTATTTCTAAATTATTGTGTTGTCCATTGCAGCCAAAAACTGCTGCGGTCGCCAAGGAAACCTACACGTAAAATTTCCAAAATTCCATTCAAAGTTCTGGATGCTCCAGAGCTTCAGGACGATTTCTACCTCAACCTAGTGGACTGGTCCTCTCTCAATGTCCTGAGTGTTGGACTGGGTACCTGCGTCTACCTGTGGAGTGCCTGCACCAGCCAGGTGCGTGTGATCAGTTAACTGAGTGCATTGAGCAAACTAAAGAGATTTTGCAACAGAGATCTCCAATGTGGTAGAAAGTTGCCCAGCAGTATGAAAATTACACCTTTTATTTTCTGTCAAAACACTGACATTCATTTATTCTTCACTAAAAATATTACAAATAGTATTTTTAGTGAAGAACAAATGAAAATCAATTTATACTATTTCAGCCTTTGACCAAATTAGACTTATACTTTTCAGTGATGGCACCATGCATGGCTCATACATAATAACTCATGTACAAGAGGTTGAGGATATAAAGGAACTGCCCTCATGGCTATGTTAATCTGTCTTTTTCTTTTCCTCCTCTCCATCTTTTCAGGTGACACGTCTGTGTGATCTCTCAGTAGAGGGAGATTCTGTAACATCAGTGGGCTGGTCAGAGAGGGTTGGTATTTTTTCTGTTTTACAGCCTATTCTGTTATCCTTATCTTGCAGCTAAGGGGACATCCATGGCAGTGTCATTTTTTGTGTTATAGGTTGCATCTAAAGGTTATTTATTTTCCTTAAATGCTGTCTCAAGTCATTGTGCTGTTATGCGATTGCAGATTCCCACAAAAATCTATGTGCTATTCAGAGATATTGATGATTTTGTGTGTTGGGGGATTCAAGCCAGCTTGACGGATAACGAGACTCCTAGTAGCTGGCAAAAGTGCTATCCACCAAGCTTCTGTTGGTGCAAGTCTCTTCTTGTTAGCTAGCCAGTAGCTATCTACTACTTTGTTGCTAGTAGCCAGCAGGTTTGGTGAAAGGAAGAAATCATGACATGATTAAATATTAAATTAATTTAGAATTCATTGCAGGTTAAGGTGTACATTTTATTTATTTTTGTAAGTGCTAATGTTGCAATTGAGATTATGGACTTGGTTGCAGTTTTATGCTGAAATTATAAATATGAGCTCTAGGCTAAGGACAACATTTGAAAAGCTTCATGAAATGCCCCAAAGCAAACAGAAAGTAAAGTAACAGAAAGTAAAGTAAAGTAAAATCCTGAAACTACAAGTAAAGCACTGAGACGTTAGAAATGTGAGATATTTAATTCAGCCAAACATAGGCTTAGATATACTGTCTAGCCAAACATTTCCATTATATCTTACCAGTTTGTACAGTCTTTATTCTACAGCTGTTGATGTTATGCCACAGGGAACTACAAACAAATGTGCCAAATTACATCATGAACAGGCAAAAGCCTGTCATAGACCAACCTACATTTTCTGATGTGTGTACTGATCAGTGTGCTGTCTGCTTTTAGGGTAACCTGGTCGCAGTGGGAACTCATAAAGGTTATGTACAGATCTGGGATGCAGCAGCAGGGAAGAAGCTCTCGGTGCTGGAAGGACACACAGCCAGAGTCGGTAAGTTGAAAGGCCGGAGTGATGGAGGTGGAAACGGATATAGGAGTAAAATTTTACAGATTTTTTTTTTTTTTTCAGATAGTTGACCAACACCATCTCTCATATGTGATCAGTCGATCATCTCTCTTCAATCTTTCTTCATCAGTCTTTCTCTCTGCCTCCAGGTGCGTTGGCGTGGAATGCCGACCAGCTGTCGTCGGGGAGCCGTGATAGGGTGATCCTGCAGCGTGACATCAGAGCCCCGCCTCTCCAGTCAGAACGTCGTCTCCAAGGACACAGACAGGAAGTCTGCGGACTCAAGTGGAGCACCGACCACCAGCTGCTGGCGTCAGGTGGAAATGATAACAAGGTACACAGACCGGGAATCTCACCTGTACATCTATCAACTACACAGCAGTACCGGTAGCTTTCAACCATTTCCTCAAGCGGTGACCACTAAATCACTGGACATCTTTTTTTTTCTCTCCTGTCCCTCCTCCCCTCTTCCTTGTCTGTTTCTCTCCACCCTCCTGTCTGTAGTTGCTAGTGTGGAACCACTCGAGCGTCCTCCCGGTGCAGCAGTACACAGAGCACCTGGCTGCAGTGAAGGCCATCGCCTGGTCTCCTCACCAGCACGGCCTGCTGGCGTCCGGCGGCGGCACGGCCGACCGCTGCATCCGCTTCTGGAACACTCTGACCGGCCAGCCGCTGCAGTGCACCGACACCGGCTCTCAGGTCTGCAACCTGGCCTGGTCCAAACACACCAACGAACTGGTGAGTCGTCAGAAGCTGCTGTCTTAAAGTCGAATACACGTCTAGGTTTCTGTTATCAATGCAGGGAAAGCTGCAGTAGGATACACTTAAGTCTCATATGGCAAATGTTTGTTTTTTCCTGCAGGTCAGCACACATGGTTATTCCCAGAACCAGATCCTGGTGTGGAAGTATCCCTCCCTCACACAAGTGGCCAAACTCACAGGACACTCCTACAGAGTTCTCTACCTGGTCAGTAAATATGTGTTTGTGTGTGTGTGTGTGTGTGTCTGCAGAAGAGTGTACAAGTCCCAAGGTCACTACAATAAACTAAGACGAAAACTATGTCTTAAAAACATTCTAATTTAGTAAACTAAATTAAAAGTACAAACTATCATGTCTACTTGTAAAGCTAACTAAAATAAAATATAAATCGAAATATCGTTTTTCGTCTTTTTGTGTATGAGCAGGGTAAAAAAGAATGAATTTTGAGCGGAGAATTTTTGGCTATTTTTACTGAACGCCACATATACACCACAAGAAGGCGATATCCTATAGACCGCCTTGTTCAGCCCGCATTAGAGAATGCCAGTGTTGCCAAAACTAGATCTGAAACTAAATAAAAACTAAACTAAAACTGAACCCACAATGAAAACGAACTAAAACTATACTGAATTTGAAATAAAAATGTAAAACTATATAAAAATAAAAACGAAGGGAAAAATCCCTAGCTATAATTACCCTGCTCAGTCCTTCAGAGTGTTTTCAGTGTATTATAAGTTGTGTAATTGTGTGCAGGCCATGTCGCCCGACGGAGAGGCCATCGTGACGGGAGCAGGAGACGAAACACTGCGGTTCTGGAACGTCTTCAGCAAGATGAGATCCACTAAGGTAACCGCTCGCCTCTCCATGTTGTGACTGCCATTTAGATCATGATAAATCTATTTCTATATGCTCTGCTGAATCCATTCCCTCTGGTGCCGTCCTCTGATTTGTCTTGACTCTAGCAGTGTCTCACAGTATTAATATTTGTCATAGTCCTTTCCTTTCCTCCTTCATGTGGCTCTTCTGTTCTTTCCCCCCTTTAGGAGTCTGTGTCAGTGCTGAACCTCTTCACAAGGATCCGGTAGTAAGCAGACCTCTGTACTACTGGGGGGGATAAAGAAGGGATGGGAAGAGAATTTATTATTGCATGTGTAAAAGTCCATTGGAGTCCAGGCTGTAGACGGGCCCCTTCATTGAGTATTCATCTCAGTAGTCTACAGAGGCCCCCCCCCCCGCCCCGCTCGCCCTTAATTAGTTAGCCGAGTTGTAGCCGAAGGAAGGAGGAGCCGGTGAGCGCTGAGATGCACAGCCAGAGCGTCAAGGGCAGAGGGGAAATGTAGTCCGCTTCCTTCTGAATGATCAAACCACTGCCTCCTCCAGCGTAACCCCCGTAACACCCCCCCCCCCCCCCCCCCCTCCTCCTCCCCCTCCCCCTCCTCCTCCACCAGACCATCAGTGCTCTCCAGTGTAAAGGAGACTTTCGGGGTGCTTTCTCCCCACGTGATTCTGTTTTGTTTACAGACTGACATTGTGCATACCTGCCAAATATTGAGTTTGTCCTTTATGAATGTCTATTTATTTTGTTTTTGTTTTTTTGTTTTTTACATATTTTTAACATATATTCTTACTAGTGTATTTGGCAGGCTAGTAGGCTTATTTTATGTGTGTAATTACTACAGTTTCTGGTCCAATCTGTGGATTGTGTTTTACTTTGTTCCTGCCTTAAAGGGATAGGGTATGCAGAAAAATCCTTGCTTGTCTTTTTATATTTTACTGAGGGGCAATAATGTTTCACACACTTTGATATCAGATTTCCTAATCCTGTACCATTTTTGAGAACTGTTTAATGGTTAACATGGATTGGACAAGTATTCGCTCTTGTTTTAAATGTTCTGGTCTACTCTTAATCTTTTCAACCACTGACATGAGGTTCATTTATTCTAATGATGTTAAGCAGTATTGGCTAGAACTGTTTCATAATCTCATTTAAAAAAAATTTGCATGTCATTGCATGTAGCGCATCTTAGAAGAAAATAACTTAATGTCAGTTCTAAATGCTGTTTGGGATAACATTGTATTTTCATAGTACATTCATACTCTGTGTAGATTGCTAAGAAATGCAGTTGACATGGAAAATGCCACCACCCATAAAGCAAGAGTAGTGACAGAAAGTGACACCGCTTATCATGCTTGTCACTCAGCTTTTTTCCATATCTTTTTTAATTGGAACACCAGGCAAGGAAAATATTTAAAAAAATGGCTTATCAGTATAGTTTGTAGCAGCATATCAAGCGCACAGTAAGCAAAAATCAGACCGTGACATGCTGTCCTATGCAGTGCTTTTTGCTTTTTGCTTTGTGCTTTATGTGTCAGGTGAGATCCTTGAGTCCGCGGCACTTCTCTTATTCGACTTCACACCAGTTCTGTGTTGAGTACAGTAAGGAGTTGAGGTCAGAAGTCACGCCATTGTATTTTCTTTTATCTGAAAAGGAAACTTCGATATCATTAGCAAGTGTTTTTTTTTTTCCCGTTTTTGATTTTCTTTCCCAGTTTGAATGTTGAGTTGAGTGAACTAGTGTGCCACCTTTAAATGAATGCTATTTATTTGCGTTGTGTCGAAGGTTCTTGTACAGCCATGGCATGTTTGTTTACTCTTAGTGTTATCTGAGGGAAGTCGACGGGCAGTTTCAGTGCTGAACTTTGTGCACAT
The DNA here is from genome assembly GCF_048128805.1 of Centroberyx gerrardi. Classification (NCBI taxonomy): domain Eukaryota; kingdom Metazoa; phylum Chordata; class Actinopteri; order Beryciformes; family Berycidae; genus Centroberyx; species Centroberyx gerrardi. The sequence continues at coordinate 13,930,822 of NC_136009.1, forward strand.
TCTTTTAATGCCACTTAGAAAACAAAACAATGCTGCCAACTTGAATTACCGAAAGAATGTTAACAAAGATAAAGAAATATTTCTGTACTGAGAGATATTGAATAATTAAATGATCATATCTTGTATATTGTGTTTTGGCTGTTTTATTGTCCGGTAGACAAAACCCTTTGGACAGCTGTAGAATCAGTCTGATCACTGTTATGAAGTATAGCGGGCCGTATCAAAGAGGTACCTTTCCTCACAGTATGATATTATAGCACAGATATTTGTCTAGCCAGATTACTGTGGTTAGCCAGATTACTGGCTAACCACATGAAACATGGTGTTTAAAACAGAATTATTGTGCTCTATTAGATTTATGAGGTTCATGATTTTGGCCTGTAAGTACTACAGTAGCGGTCTTCATTCTGAACAACATGCTGTACATCCTTCAGTAGATTTAGCTTCCAGTGTTGTTCAAATCCCAAGTAAACACCAGAGGGAGCCATCCTGTGAGCAGTTTGCAATTCAATGAATGCTACACTTGAACTACTACTACTGATAATATAATCAGCCTTAGCCAGGTTACTTTAAAGGTGAAAAACAACACTCATTAGAGGAATACCTCACCATTAATGTTGACTGAATTTATCATAGGCTCTGAGGAAGGTATAATATCCAAACAGAGAGGTATAACATTCTCTTGAAGCATCCTAGGTAAGGTTTAGTAAACATACGTTTTACTACTAGAAGTAGGCTACTGCACAACTTTTTATTCTGGCCACAAAGCGTCCTGTGGCCCCACCTTGTGCTCTGGTAGACTGGATATTTTCAGTATATTATCAATCCAATCCCACACCTTCAAGTCATAGTTGTGACCCTTGCAGTGTATGAACAGTGCTAAATGTTCATCGCCTCCCAAAGCTCCCCACCACTGCCTCTGCCCTGCGGCCTATCCTAACTGGCTCTTGTAAATTTAAGCAACAGATGTTTTTTGTCACCGTAAACAATAGCTGAAGGGTTTCATTCCAAAATGATCCAGGTGAAGAAAAAAGGGATCTTGTGTGATGTTCATTGCGTAGTATTTCTGAAATACAAATGACTGTGTCCCCTGGAGTGTTGCTATGATTTATAGACAGAAGTTTGAAAATGGCTAATCATGAATATCAGTCCATAGTTAATTTTTTGTTGTTGCTAGCAACCATTTAGTAGGAGTTGGAACTAGTGAAGATTGGTTGCAGATAACCCTATGATGAATATCAGGAGCGGTATGTGACTCAGCTAATAGCTATCTACACCAGAGAGCTTGGGGGCAGATGCTCCCCATCAGACTGAATTACAATGCCATGTAAATAACATGCATAGTCCATTATAATGATCAGATAAATCATTTGAATGTAAGACATTCAAACCAGTCTTCCATCTCCTCTGTCTGCCTTGTTGGGGAGTTGTAACATTAAGCCCTGAAAGCAGGGAAAGAACAGAGGGGGATGACTAATATGCATAATCCTACCTCCCGATGTTTCTATCAAGAGGCAACATAGAGCGCAATGTTCGTTGTACAACTAAGCTTCACCACACAGCAAGCAGGATCTTCCCCCAGGATCCTCCCTAAGCCCAACTCTAGTGCTGCATTGATATGAGCCTACAAGGATATCAAAGGAGCCGGGCTTTTGTGGGACCTAATAGCTGCAGCCACCCAGGCTCTTCCTGGTCATTTTGTCAGAGGAATAGAGCACATGAGAGGGTCACTCATGTGCCTCATTTACAAATAGACAGTGACTCTCTACACAAGCACTTATGGATTCATAATGGGGGATGGGATGGGTACAAAGTGCAGGGTATTTTTCCACAGCCTGTAAGCTATAACATGTCAAACACAGGTGTAGATTTGGTTGTAGACAGGGGGATATGTCACCCTAAATATTAGGAGAAAGATGAATTGTCCCCTACCCCCACCCATAAATCCATACACTTTATTTTTACTCGTTCTGCATTTTTAATAATTGAGTTTTAGTGAAGCATATGTTGTCACTGGCTTTGATCACGAGCACAAATACCCCTTCCCCTTAAAAAACATAGAGCCAGTTGTTTCAATCTCCTTCTAATGCTGTTAAAGGCATTTTGACTACAAATTAGACTGCCATGTTTCATGTTTTGATTGAGGTTCACCCATCAGATCACAGGTTCAGTTAGCAATGTGTTACAGCATTTCACATTGACCAATAATTCTCCTCACTCTTGCATTTAGGCTCCATAGTATATAGTCTAGTCAGTGTGATTTGCTGCCCAGACTTGGATCCAGACTGTGCCCCCTCAAAGTTGTAATGAAACCCTACGCTCTTGTTGTCAAACAGCTGGTGTCAAACATGACACAATTTGAATCCAATAGCCTTTACTGACTAAAACAAGGATCACAGAGTAAAATAAAGATTTGATGGTGGATGATTGTCTTGAGTCTTGTTTGAAGACTTTGTAAAGTTACACAGACCCCCGAAAGCAGTCTGAAACATCCAGGTCATCATGCTTAGCCTCTTCCTTGGGTGGGAGATGGAGGGTGTGTAGACATGTCAGCATGTAGCACTCGAGCAAAACAATGGGACATGAAATTATGAACATCGATTCTATGTTATCGTACACATTTTGGTTTCCAAATAATTCTGGCAACATGGTAATAACTAATCACATTCTGGTAACAATTTACATGATAAGACATGACTCAGACTGTATTCAAGAAGCCAGATGTCAGCTGAGTGTCTAAGTGCTGACAAATCACTTTAATAGGTCGGCTTACTAACTCAGGTAAATTATAACGCCACAAGGCAAAACAATCCACTGCTTAAGTACACCAAAAGTCAAATGTTCAAAGTTGATCAGTGGGGATCAGGTTTGTTTCTTAATTGTCAACCTCACTGTCCTTTGTAAGGAAAGACTGCTTTCAGATCAGTGTCTACAGCAGTTTTCCTCTGGTCCAGATAGGACTAGAGAGTGGCAGGTTAAATGTAGCAGAAATTGTGACTATGAATCACAAGATGCTGCTCAGTTCCTACAAATAAAGGCCTGTTATATTGATTACTTGAACCTAAATTTCACTCTTCCCACTGTTATCTCCCAGCCGCTATAATAGACAGCTGTCCGGTTCTGTACTAAATCATATCCAACAACAGAAATCCTCTCCGATGGGGGGCCCTCAGACAAAATCTTATCAAATGGGGGTCTGAGGTGTCATGTGTCGGGGCCTTGATGAGAAGACCTTGAAGAAAGCCCCTGCCATAAGATGATAAAGCCTGCTTTGGGCTACAAGTGACAGACGGCATTAGGTTTTGGAACATCAGTATCTAAACCCTGAGGTGCTGCAGTTTATCCTCTAGTTTGATTGAACAAAATATAAACCTAAGTGTGTGTGCATGTGTTTGCACATAAGCAGAAGTATGATTACATTTAAGCTGTAGCCCAGTTGTTTTCCAAAGCAACATATTTGCCATTTGATAGAACAAATGCCACAACCCTTAAATTTGAAATATTTCACTCTTCTCTTTTCATTGCAGATTAATTTGGACGACTCGTTGACTTGACTGAATAGTCGTGTAATCTTGGTGTTATTCCATTTAATACTTACAGCTGAGCTACTCACCACTGTCACCTGCTCAGATGAAGTCTTTTGCACACTTGGGCTATATCAATGCAATTTTCGTATTTAATGGTGAGCTACAACATCACCTTAATCAGAGAAAAAAAAGCAGCATTAATGCATAGGACTAACCGACCGAAATCTCGTTTATTAAATTAGAAAATTGCATTGATGTAAGTAGGCTTGTGCGAAAGTCTCTTCTCTCTCTAACGTTTTAAAAGCACAGATCTAGGTATTTCAGCATCTATACGTTTTATTCCTGGCCATACGTTCACATAATGTAATTTGGCTATTGGTTCGGGCCGCACCCTTAATAGACCTGAAAAAAATCGCATGTCAATTAGTCTCCTCTTGCAATCGTCACTCCACATTGATCCGCCCCCTCCTTCTCTTCCTTGGACAGCGGGCCTATATAAACAGACAGATCCATCTTTCTCCGACCTACCTAGTAACATCATGATAACCATTACGTGGACCTCAGATGGGAGGGTTCACAGGCTGAGATTGCCGTTTATTCCAATAGAAACCGAAGAGCGAAAGAGACGCAGCCGCGGCTACTCATCCAACACACGCTACATAACATTATCTCGGCATCACCTGTTGTTCCCATCGTGAAACGGTGAGTCCAGCACGTAGGCTTTCTCCTGTTCGTTATTTAGAGAGAATGCAAGGCTATTCATTTGCAGGATGATGTACATATATAGGCTATTACAGTATTTTCGCTGCACAAAAACATGGAGCTGCGTTGCATGTTTTGCAGTAATAGACTCTTCATTATTGAATAAATTACGAGGGAAAAATAGCTCTAAAGCAAAAAAAAAACAAAAACAAAAAAAAAACATAAATACTGTGACAAATCCAGACGGCGTCTAAGGGAAATTAAATGACAGCCCTTCTTCCTCTTCCTGCCTCGCCTGGGGAAAATATTTATTATGTCGTCATGTTGCCGTGATTTGAAAAAAGATAATTACTCTACTCCACATTAGGTCTGGTTGCAGATTATATGTCAGACATCGATGGTCTTCGGGGTTTATAATCTGCTGAAAGAAAACTTTGGTGCAGCAACAGGTGGCATGTTTTTCCCGGGCCGGAATCTAGGCGAGATGCTGAGGAGAGATGGACGTGGAGAAAGTAGGGCGTCATTCAGCACCGAGACACTGGACAGCTCCCACGACGAGGGCTGCTCGCATCCCCCGGTTACCATCCGAGTGGCCCAAAGGTTATTGGTTGCGATTATTTATCAAGTAAAAGACATGTCTACTGAATACCAACAGCCTGATATTAAATAATTGACCTTAAGACTATCAGCATTCAAATGCACCTGCTATTCTGAAACTGGTTTGGTGATGTTTTGACTGTCAGATGTTTGAATATCAGGCTACAAGAGTCTTTTTTTTTTTTGTCAAGAGAGAATGAAGCCATTTCTATCAAGACAGATGCTATTAAAATGACTGAGTTAAAATATTGGTAATTTCTTCTTGAGTCTCCTCTTGATCTGCCATCTGAAGAGAGTGCTGCCTCTGCTCAACACTCCACCTCTTTTCTATAGTTAGCAATAAGGACTCATACTGTACAAGGACCCCTCTCCTTCCTTCCCTTTTCCTTCCTTCCTTCCTTCCTTCCCTCCTTCCTTCCTTCCTCTCCCTTGCTAAACTGTCCCCCTCTTCCCATCCCCCTCTTCCACTGACTCCCAGTCTTGTTGCATAGCTACCAGCTTAGAAACATACTAGAGATGGAGGACAATCTCTGTCTGTCTCTTTTTTTTCTCTCTCTCTCTCGGTCCACATGTGACTTATTGGAAAGAAAACACATTATGAATATCATGGAATCACCATTGAGTTTGAAGGTCTATGTTCAGCGTGCCATCTCCAGCATTTTGATAGGGTGTAATTGCAAATTGTCCAAAGATTAGGTTTGCTCTTCATAGCATATGGTGAACGCCGTTTATTCCAAGCGTTGTGCTGTGATCCCTTCTCTCTCTCTCTCTCTCTTTCTGTTTTCTCCCCTCCTCCTCCTCCTCCTGTCTCCCTCTTTTGAGAGGGGCTGAAAGGTTGGCATTAGAACAACAAAGGAAGGATGGAATGTCAACAGGCTTCAGAGAGAAATGGGTAGAGCGAGAGAGAGAGAGAGATGGGAATTGCATGTAGTGTTTCTATCTCCTATATCTGAGGTTCACATGCTATCAATATGGCATTCAGATACTGATAGCTGTGATTGCACGCTCTGCGACGCCTGTATCTCACACACATCATGAAACGCTCTAACATGTGCCTGATGTCCATATGAGTGACCCTGCAAAACTACGATGTAACACTGAATATTACGTACAGCGGGGAGCGGGTTTAAACTTCTCCAGTATTTCAAGGTCCTGTTCTGTTACAAGGTTGTTTCTTTCTGAGTTTTTTATAGGTTCAAGGAGTGGATGTGGCACAACCAGCAGAACGGAGAGATGAGGGGAGGAGAGGAGATGGAGTGAAAGTGTTGGTAGTGCTGGGTGGAAGACTAGTGATTTTGTTGTGACGCTGATCAAAGAACAACAAGTCCCAGTCTGCCTCTCAGCACAAGCAATGCTCTTCAGGCTACTTCAGCTGAACCTGCAGAGCCCTTCAGTTCGGAATTTGTTCACATTTTCATCTTTGCATTGTAACTAAATTTCCCCAATATTCATTCAGCAGTGATAGGTCACGATATGAAAATTTCCCATACAAATGCACTTAAAAATGTTCTAATTTAGCTCTACCTTAACCCCCACACCCCTTTATACAAACAGGTGTAGTCCTAATGTTTAAAATTAGTACGGTTATCATAAGTACGTATGCAAATTACAACTGAAACAAGAATTAAAGCAGGGACATTCATGGAACCAGAATCAAAATTACACCCAACCACAACTGCTACAAAAATATTGGGGAAATACTGCATGCTTTGCACAAAACAGACTGAAATAACCATCTTTCATCTTTTCAATTCAATAAAAGGTTTACAAAATATCTACATTACAACATAACTTGTTTTAAAATCCACTTTGCAATTATGCTACATAAATGTTATTATTACTATAAATGTTCATTGTTCATTAATAAATGTGTGATGGAGCCTTTTATGAAAGTGTAATAAAAGCCCAATGTAAACCCTTACAAAGAAAGTGTTGCTGCATGTTTCTCACATCAACACCAACAGTCATGAGGGGGGTGGATCTGAAGCCACCACATATACAGCATATGGCGCATTCTGCATGCTGAGGTGATTAAACAATTTTTTAAAAGATCAGTGCTGCAGTCTATTCTGTCCTTATGCCCTACTACACTCTATTCCACTCTCCAACGTATTAGTCGTCCTAGATGAGATGGCCGACTGCCAGAAAACCATAACGCCTTACTGTGTACAACACTCTGAGTACTCCGAGGACTAAATAAATCTGACACATCTCATCCATCTGAAAGAGGTAAGAGGGGTCTAAATCCCTCAGTGGGCTCCGGTGGCTGCCTCAGTAGCTGCAGCAGACAGTGGATAGCACTTCCTTCCTTTAACACTTGAGTGGTTTCCTCAGTATGTGAAGGAGGTTTGAGTGACCAGGTCCAGGAAAAAGGGGGAACCAGTCTGAATAAACAGGTGAAGTAGGTGTATGGCAGGTCGAAGGACTCCTTCTGGTGGGTGGGTGGACCCGACCTTTCTCCATGGCGGACTCTGTGTATATGAGCCCCTAGGTGCTGACGGTGACTGACACACTGCTGCCAGCTCATGTTGCATACAGCCCAAGAAACCTTTCACTGCAAACTTAGTGGCAGTGCAGGGGCCCATGAAAGGAGTATTGATTTTACCCAGAGAGCAAAAAACAGTTAGGGGACGTTCAGTTCTAAAGTTACAGCAGCCTTGTGCACACAAACTCTCCGTTCCTTTTTGTTTCCAGAAGTTTCTCTGTAATACACTTCACTGCCAGCGTTTGGTCTGCTTATGAGGTGGATGCAGCGCTAGGCCTTTATGAGCTTCGATTAATATCAGCAAACAGACCTGAGCAAATATGAGATATCTACTGTTACTAAGGTGCAGCACACTCACCCAGCAGAGAAGACACAACTGTGATGGATCCTGCGCTCTGCTCCAGCCGCTGATGCCGTGCTCACTTAGCTAAGGAAATTTACCTGACAGAGAAGGAAAATTAAAAAAAAAGAACCATACACACACACACACACACACACACACACAATCAAAACACTTCAAATCACGCCACACCACCAAGCTGCTTCAGCATCAAGTCAAATTCTACCAGCTGTACTTAAAATATAAAAAGCGGAGGAGGTAAGTGCAGATAAATCTAGAGTCAAAAAAAGATTGGAAGAAATTTATTGAAAAGGCTTGACACTTTACACATTAGCAATTTAAGAATAAAGCACATCTTTTCTGTCGTTCCCAGCATACCAGCATCCACGTGGCAAACGGGATTCTTCCAATGTGATTCTGAACAAGAAAGTCAAGCCCACCTCATAAGAACAAATAAAATGCACATATGTAACAGTCACCTCATTTAATTTCCATCAGATTCAATGCAAAAATAAATATAGAACGCTAACACTGTTATTTCTAATATCATGAAACTAAAATGTAAATTATGTTTGGATCAAGAATCACCTTTATCTCAACTGAAACCAGTTACCAAGCAAAAACCAATTGGTCTCCTCTCAGTTATGACTACAGATAATGTGCCTTAAAGCCTCTTTCACACAGAAAAGCCAGCAATGTTTTAATTAGAAATGCATCATGGCTGGTTTCATTCACACTGCACCCTGTAAGTCTCCAGATTGGTGGCATGCTGGTATTTCATATATAAAACCAGGAACTGCTTTCGTTGCTAAGCAACACAAAAGAATCAAGTGCGTTTGTTTATTGGCCAATAAGAATGCAGACAAAGTTTCAAGGTTTTTGAAAGGGGTTCTGTAATAATTTAATATTGTGCCGTGTATTTATTTATTTTTTTCAGTCGTATCTTTGAAAGAGCATATGAATAGTGTAATGCACAGAAAATACTTTTTGTTTCCTTGCATCTTTCACACAGCATGAAAGCCAGCTTCAAGCCTGTTTGGTGACGAGGTTACTGTTGGTTTTACCCCACACACTCAACACAAAACCACTGATAAAGCTCCTTCAGGCTTCTCCCTTCTGTGTGAAAGAGGCTTGGGTCCATAAACCTGAACCGACCCAGGTGGTCTGACCACTCACATGTCCCTCTGTCACAGATCCAGCCTTCTGAGGCCCCGGCATCAAATACTTCCCTGCCACCTGCAGGACAGGGACAGAACCACACATCACAGCCACAATCATGCACATATGGTCCTTCATTTGTACTGTTATGCCTGAAATAGAATCAGAGCGACCGCGATTTTCCTTGTGAGTAGAGACGGCTTCACAGAGAGTTGACCGTATAATTATAATGTCTGAACAATAAAGGCTCTTGCCAAAGACTGTCTGGGCAGATGGTTTTTGCAGAGAAAGGAAAGTGAATGGTGGAGGATACTGATGGATGTGTAAAAGGAAGTGCACAGCAGGTGACAAATTGCATCAGACAGATCTCAAGAGCACAGACCTTCATAAGGCGTATACTCCCTCCTCCTCGCTGTTCGTACTATCTGGGCACCCGGCCTGGCGTAATGGGATGCCAACTGTTCCCCGTTGCCTGTACTGGCACCCGGCACTAGCACCCTGGCACCTCGGAGGGACTCTGTGGGTGGGAGAGGTAGTCAGCAGTCAGCATGTGGTTATATATGTGGTCAGGAAGACGACAAAGCAGCAGAGGAAATGTCGATTAGTCAAAGCAGGGGAGAGATCAAGTGCTGTTAAGGATATCACACACAGGCCTACACCTCTTGGCAGATTGTGCTTGGCATAAAATAACTATGAACGTCTGAGTGGGTCAACTCTTCATCAGTATTTTGTTGGTGCTGAATAATTCATGGAATGCAGCCATTAATTAAATTGATAACAGACAGGCCAAGTTAACAAATGACAAATCATGTGAGCAATCATAACCAGTTATGTCAATATATAATCATGTAATCTTTATATACTGTCATTTTCACTGATACTGCACCAGGTTGGTCAAATATAACTGCTGTTGTCATCATTATACTTTAGGCAAATATAAACATAAACAGCCTGTTATTTATTCACTGCAAAATAAAGGCCTATTACCCTGTCAAGTGCTTACTGTAGCCTTGATGCTTTACTTTAGAGGACACAACTAGGCTAATGATTAGATACCTAGGAAGTAATCAATAAATAGGCCTATTATGTTCATGTTCTGTTGTTCAGCACTGAATGTCTGCTGCTTAATGATGAACAGACATTTTGGTAACTTTGATCCTGAATATCTTACAGTGTCAGTTAATAACTGAAGCTACACTGATTTTCACTATAGCCAATAAATATAAAATGTCTGATAAGGTGCAAAAAAGTGATGCAGCAGAATTAATCAGGAAAAATGTTAAATTTCAACTCATTACTAATTCGACTAATTACACGTTTTTATGTCTAAATTTGTCGGTTTTCATTCGTTGCTATAGCCTATTTGACATAGTTCCTGATAAGGTAGACTTACTTGGTGCTTGATGATTAGCTGAGTCCCTCAAAGCAAAGTGTCACGGCGATTGCCCTTTGGTAAACGTGTGTGTCTGAATGCAACAATGTGTTAAATAAGAAAGACAGCTAACAAATCATGACTGTCTGCCCTGGGTCAAAGGTGTCCGTCCACCAGACAGCCAGGAAACCAAAGGCGAGCATGAAAAGCTTTGACCCCACCGAGACTTTCTGTTGATGCTTTTACTTTCCCCCACTTCGAAACCGACAAACACTCTCTCTCTCTCTCTCTCTCTCTCCGTCCCTCCGCACATCATACACAACTTGAGTGTTGGTTTTTAAGAGTTGGTGATTCATGTGGATAATCACTCCCCTCACAAGGAGCAATGTATGTTAAATCTACATCTTATTATTTATAAATATTCAACATATTTTCTGTGTTAATTGTAAATGTATATGTATATATATTTTTTATCATAAGCGCCAATCAATTTAAAAACGTGACATTTTTTCCCACGGCGCGCCATGTGGCCGGGGGCAGAAAGTAGCAAAGTCAGGTCACTCACTCACTCACTCACTCACTCATGGACAGTTTGCACGGAGCCTGCGCTTCATCAGATGGCCTCTAGAGGGCGCGCCGTGGGTCTGCTGCACCTATGGTCTGCACAGGATCTGTGCTTGTTACGCACTTTTAAGTTATTCTAAATTTTCCATGATGAACTATTTAGGGCTGTAGAGTGTGTAATACATGCATCTTGGTGAGCAAGAGGTAAGAAAATGAATATATTTCTTTAAAAGGCCTAGACAAATAGACAGACGGCTCAGGTCTGGTCTCTCTCTATTGCAAATGTAATTATTGGTTGTTTTGAATTAAATACTTGAAATGCATAAATATGAGTTGATTATAAAGGGCAGTGACAATGCCCTCCACTGACCTGGACCTGGACTGTTGGCCTGAACAGTTTTAAGCCATTGTTGAGAGCATATTTTTGTCAGGTTCTGCCATTTGTCTCATTATGGTGTACATCTGTGGAAATTGTCAACTGTGTCATTTGTATTTGTGCACAAATGTCTGTCCTCTAACAGCCCTTTTCAGTTTCCCGGGGAGTGTTTGATTTATAGGTTTAAAACAAGCTTCTTGGGCATTTGTGGGGATCCTTGGATATGGATATCATCAGTAATGTTTAGCAGTCTGGTGGAGATAAAGGTGTCTCAGAGGGTCTCAGAGAGGGGATGTCGTGGGAAGACAAGTGTCTCTGGGCGACTCTGACCCACCCCCCTTTCTTTCTTATCTCATGATCATGTTTTCCTTCAGGACTCTATACCACCATGGAGCGTAGCAAAACCAAACATAATCGGTAACGCTTTATTTTACAGCCCGCTAATTACGTTGTAACTAGTTTGTAATTAAGGGGTACTAATAAAATAACAATGCTGTAGTTACAGAGTAGCAAAGCAAGAAGTCCAGGAATTAAGGGGTAACAATTTTGTAATTATGAGAGATTTATAAGGTAGTTATGGTGTAATTGTTTTCGTAATTACCACATACTTAAAAAATAGGGTATAGGGGGGACAAAACAAATGTTATAGGTGCTTAAAGGTTCATGCACTGGAAAAAGGCCATTGTAAAGTGCTACCCATGTTCCTATTAACTACATGGGTTGATGCACAGGTTGTTTTGGAAAAAATAAATTCTACACCTGAAAAGCTGAATTGAAGATAAATAACTTTTCTTTTTATTTTCCTAAAGTATCCCCTCAGATATGATAGTAGCTATGAGTGATAGGTAATAGTAATATAGGCTATAGCAGTAATAGTAATAGTGAGCTAACTTGTGGCTTAAAACAGTGACAAGTGCAATAGGAATTAGCAATTAAATAGATGTTTTCCGCATAAAAAATACAGTATCTTAATACAAATTCCAAATATTCAGTTATGTGCTTTTTAATCATGTGTAGTTTATAAACCATGTACAAAGTGGGACATCTCTGTCATCAAAGTTGACTGGAGCCTGAGCTTCATCTGATGAATCATAATGCAGCTGGACAGAATGCAGCAGAGTTCATAGAATTTAGAATGTCAGAGTCATAAAGGAGCGATTGACCTGAACAGACTCAGACTCACAGTTTCATCTCTGATCAGTGTTCACCTGCAAATTGAGATAGACAACTCACATTGCATTCATTTGGAGGAACATCAACAATATACCTTTTAGAAAGGAAAACATGGAGAGTGATTTCCATCTTGATAAGCCACATGTATTTATAATTTTATTGTTTAACATAAAAAGATTAGTACAGAGGTCCCCCATGTTACACATCTGGATTTGTGGCTGACTGCTGCTCACCCTGTGGATCCACTCTGGGCTGCCTGGATGAGTGGGAGCCACTGGTCAAATCCCACTTTGACCTGGAGAAGGAGGGATTTGGTGAGGAGCTCCTCTACGCTTCATCACATCTCTCTAGATTTGTAGTTGACTGCTCCCCACAGCATGGACCGACTCTGGACCAGCTTGACAAATGGGAACCTGTCTTCAGCAGCACTGATTCTCACCTGATGCAGTTCCTCTCTGTCCTCCTGGAGGAGGAGAAGCTTGGTGAAAAGCACATGAATGCTTTCTCAACAGTGAGTTCTACATATATGGCTGCCTGCGCTGCACACCATGCCCCTACTCAAGATCATCTTGATGAATGGGAGCCAATCGTCAAAGCTGATTCTAAACTGATGCTGTTCCTCCAGGACTTGGAGAAGGAGGACGAACAACATCCTTTTATCATCAAAAGGGAAACGGTCAACTCTTGTGCACAGACTGAGGCCGCTGCTGAAAGCTCTGTCCCCGTCCTGCATCAACCTGAATGCTGTGAGGGAACAAAAGTCACTGTCCTCTCTGCTGGACCTGACAATAACTCCACCTCAGAAGAGGTTCTCCCTGTCTCTCTTGCTGAAAACACCCTGATTCACCTGCTTAATGAAGGATCAATCAACCTGCTTCAGGAGTCCCAGTTCAGTGCCAAAGACAGCCTGTTGACAAAACCAAAGAAGAAGAAGCGTGCTTTCTTTTCTTGGCTATCCCGCATATTCCGGGGGAAGAACAAGAAATCTGCTGACAACATGGTTGCAACAGCAGAGACGCCGCTCCAACAGACCTGCCAAACAGAAGCAGATGAGCCAAAGCCCTGCTTGACTGCAGTCTCACCTAGCCTGGTAAGACCATCCTGATCACGTGACCTCACATTCTGTTTCGCTCCACGGATCAGTCTGGACTTCTAGCCGCCCACGTCGATTACAATGTAACCGGGCCAATCAGGGACTGCGTCGTAGTTGATGACGTAACCGGGCCAATCAGGGACTGCGTCGTAGTTGATGATGTGAAATAAAAGGCCGCCGCTGGCAAAACAGTAATGCCGCCTCCCGAAGCAACGAGTGGTAACGTTAACGTTAGTAGAGTAAACACAGCCATAAGTGCAGTTATTGCAGAAATAGACTCAAAAACAACAATTAAACAAAAAAAAGAGTATGCACTAGCGGAGTTTATCGGCGGAAAAGACGTTTTCGCCGTTCTTCCGTGTGGATTTGAATTTGGATTCGCTGATTGGCTGAAGGAGTTTGTCTGTCCAGGCAAGTACTCCCGCCCACTGAAATAGATGTGGGCGGCTAGAAGTCCAGACTGATCCGTGGAGTGAAACAGAATGTGCGGTCACGTGATCAGGATGGTCCTACCAGGCTACGTCTCACCTGCAGTCCACTTCTGAACTCCTGTCATCTTCCTATCCACTTTACAGAAACAACTGAATCATTTTATTTGAATACATTTATTTGCACACTACTGTTACAGTGTCTTTGCGCATTTCTTCAAAACATACCTTTATTCCTGCAGTTATGGGTAACCTGTAGCCTAAAGCAGTAAAAGTGTAATGGAATTAGTAAATATATCTTGGCCATTAACATTTTCTATACCTCTATTACTAACAATATAATCAATATTTATTCTAAATGTGGCTGTTTTTTCACTGAGAGTTAATTTTGCTGCTAATATACCACCAAAATATTATTACTATGGTAACGCTTTACTTTACAGCCCGCTAATTACGGTGCAACTAATTTGTAATTACAGTACACCTTGTACTTACTCCATAACTACAGGGAACAAGCACCGATAACATTTGTTTAGTCCCCCCTAATTACATTACTGTACCCTGTAATTGTTTTTTAAGTATGCAGTAATTACAAAAATAGTTACACCATAACTACCTTATAAATCTCTCATAATTACAAAGTGATTACCCCTTAATTCCCGGACTTCTTGTTTTCTTACCCTGTAATTACAGCATTGTTATTTTATTGGTACCCCTTAATTACAAACTAGTTACAACGTAATTAGCGGGCTGTAAAATAAAGTGTTACCACATAACCCAACCAGTGATAGTATGAATGGTGAACAGATGGATGATCGTGGTCTTATTGTGTTTTATTCTGTAGGGTGGGCGCTGCCCGAGGACGACCTGATGCAGGAGCTGTGGTTCATCAACAGTTCCTGCATCAGGTCGTCCTCGGGCAGCACCCACAAGGAGGGTCAACATCCTACCCCACCTTGTCTGGTTCCCAATAAAAACAGTAAAACTGTTTATCTGATGATGCTGTGCTTTTGTGCTGTGCTTTCATCAGTTTGATGTGGTTTATTCAGAATGTTTCCACTCTGATCTTATGGAGTGAATCTTCTTTCTATTTTTGTCATTTTTATTGATGTACTCTACATTGGTCTTAAAATGAAAATGTTTGACTGAAATTACATATATATATATTTTTTTTTTTTAACCCATGGTTTTATCCAACAGCCATACTTTTAAATCACTACTATCTGGGATAACTTTTGTAAGTGTTCTCTTGTCTTACTCTGTGAATGAACAGCTCAGGGACTGTTTCTGATGTTTCTATGATCTTTATGTGCTTGACATATACACCATATTTCATTTCAACAGTGCTGTTTAGTTGTTTGAACCCTGATGTATTTTTCTTTTGTGAAATCTTAGCATTTGTTTATCACTGTGATATGAGAAAAGATCAACTTGTTAATTGGATCAATGCTTTACTGAATCATTTAGTATGTTAGATGTTGGATCTGGAACAGTTGCCATGTGTATTTCATGCTATGTAGTAGGAATTAGACCTTGTCTAGTCAAAGGAGATTAATGGACACTGAAAGGATCAAAAATGGTTGAAAACCATTTATGAAACAGAATCCAATCCATATATCACTTTTAATGTCCACCATATTGGATTGTCCGCCATTTTGAATTCTTTAAGAAACACTTTTTTTGCAACTCCTCTTAGGCCGTTCATCCGATTTCACACAAAACTTGGTGTGGACAATCTTGGGACCTTTTAAAGTTGTATAAAGCTTATTGATAGGCCAAATGGTTTGGCTTTTATCGACCAATACATTTTTAACAAAACAGGCCTTAACACTAAATTGTGGCTTATTGCATAATAACCAAATCTTCACAGATATTAAAGTCAAAACTTCATAAAAAATCAGCCGTATGTCCTAGAGAGCTGAAATTTTCAGGACATGTCGGCTGAAGTGAGATAAATCTTTCGTACACTGGTACCTACTCCCGATTCTAAAGTCCCCCCCCCCCCCCCTCTGTTTATAGCAAAAACTGACTGTGATCCCACAGTGTGTTGTCCTCCTAAACCGTACGTACATTTGAAAGTATGATTATCTGTGTATCTGTATCTTTTGCAAAACCAGCACTGAACTTAATGAACATTTTCCACAGAATGGATAAAGTGTATTCACTGTTTTGAGGTAATCACTGTAATTAAATGGCCAAGGTGAAACTTTGCTCACCTCAAATAGCCTAGCTGTGTATAAGGGCGCTTCATGTTCAGTTACATGTTGAATATCATACATGAGTATTCTGAACATGCTCCAATTCTAAATCTAAGGTTGCATGGTGACAGGGTTTATAATATTCTGTGAATATTCTGAAACGTTCTGATAAAAACAGTTTGGAAACAACTTGGAAAAAGTAAAACGCTTGAGACAAGTATTTCCAACACAATAGATCAATTGTCAACATGTCTGTACATTTTTATGATTGAATAATCATTCATGAAAATGATTGCTGATAATCAATTATAATCCTATTGCAGTTCATAACGAATTGCCCAGTGAAATAGCACATAATGACCAATCTGTCCCATTAAATGTAACCGCAGTAGGTCAATTCTATGATTATATCAGCAAAATAGAGCTATACACATAAAAGGAGAGGATAAGGATCTTCAAATTATTAATTATAGTTTATGGTGTAACAGTACAACTATATAATCTCTGGCAACCAGTCATTAAGATTAGGAAGCACCATAAGATCACTATTAAGACAGTCGATCATTGAGAGAATGTGGGTCTGAGGGGAAAATATGAGTCACTTGAGTATTTCAGTAAAAGATCAAAATCTCTTTTCAACAGAGAATATTTTAACGATTATGTTCAATCCTATTAAGAAATGTCCTTTTCTTTTACTGAACCATGAAGCATTGAGACTCAGTTTTACTGACTGTAAGTTATATACTGGAACATCTTTTCTTCATAGTTTCTATAATAATTATTTAGTACATTACATTTAAATTTTAAGAGGCGAGTTGTTAATGTACCTGATCTGTTAAGTGTTTTTAGTATTTGAATTGTGCTATTTTACCACCATGATGGAACATATTCACATGAATGAACAAAACATCCATTGCTACACTTTAACAGCATTTAACAAAAACTGGAAGAGAAAATCATTTTCAAGCATCTTTGTTTCAGGTTCTTAAAAATGTTTCACATTATATTTACAGAAAAAAACACATTTAGGGTCACAATGAATGATAGTTTGAGGCCTAAATATACCGAGTCATACCATTCAGTTTTGGCAAAGAATAAAGACTTCAGTCCAAAATACTAAACAATGCCAGCAGCCAATTAGAATGACATAAATAGTGTGAGAGCACAAACATTGTCGAAACAGCTCGACATCAACATCAGCATTTTGATTTCATCTTAGTATTATAATGTAGAAAATTGTTGCAGTTTGCAGGAAGAATCAGAATAGAAATATGACTTTTAGAATAATCTGTGTTCATTTTACACCCTGTGAGAGATTATTGAAGACAGTACAGTCAAGTCTCATAGATGCCTATACATTTCAATTTAAATCATAGTTCACTTTGATGGTGAAATTAGCACTGATCAAATGAATATCAAGTCATGTTGAAACAAAGTGACACCTATACGAGACATATGAAGCACAACAAGTCAGACAAGTTTTGCCAAAACTTTTGCATTAACCAGCAGCATAACCAGATTTTCCAGATGAAATAAATAGCATAGGCATATAAAAGTTTAAAAAAAAAAAGTAAAACAGAGAGGTATAGGTAAGAAATGTTGATACTCTTTGTTTGGTGTGTTACTTACAAAATTATGAATTTTGGGCTCGAAAATTGCACTATACAAGTATGATTTAACCAAGACAAAAGTCTAGCTCCATTTCATCTGCTAGGCTATACAGCAGGTCCTAGATCTCCTTTATTTACATCCCAGAGGACCTGATAGTCATACTTAATAGTCAACTTAAAATCTAGAATCAAAAACTTAGGTCTGGTAAAGTGAGAATGAAAACAAATAAGCCCCTACATGCCAATAAAAACCAAAGAGACAGGACCCAGAAGGGCCTGGGGGCTTTCGCTGTTCGGCACGTCATCTCCCAATGGAGGAACAGAAATCTGTAACACTAGAACAGGTAACGATCGGTTGGGATGAAGACGAGCAGTCAACTGAAGATGAAACTAGACGGCCGGTACTAAGTGGTCTTCACCAGGTCGTAGACGTGGATGTGGAAGTCGTCGTCGTATTTGATGTAGTAAACCGTGGGCTTGGCTGGAACCTGATAGATGACCAAGCCTGTTCTCTTCAGACCGTTATCTGTGACGTACTCCACCTGCTTACCCACAAGGCTCTCTGTCTCCTCGCCTGGCTTCCTGTCCGCCGGCAGCAGGTGTTTGTTCTCTGGACGACGGAGAGATAAACACGAGGGGGAGGAGTCAGAGAGACACAACGTAAGAATGGTGTAACAGGAGCATAACGATCGCCATATAAGCAAATGGTTTCTAACTATGCTTGCAATTTCTGCCAATGCTGAGAATCGGTTTGAAGCAAGCACCTCAAATTTAAACATCTGCACAAAAGGTGAGTTTAAGATAGGAAATTGTCTAGTGTTTAACTCCTACTAAACATGCTTACCCACTAATTATATCCATCTTAGTCTAATCCAATCCCTTCCCCGTCCCTTCATGATAAGACATAGCCGAACACATAGACCACACTGTAAAAAATCGCCATCTTAACAAGTCATTTAGTCTATTATTGAGTCCTAAAATATTATAATTTTCTTAAAACAACTGAAAATGCCAATGGGGTTAATGTCACTTATTTCCAATGCAAATAAACTTGTTTCAAGAATTTTGTAGAATCAAGTTTAGTTTTCTGCCTTTTTTCAAGACAAGATGAGTGATCTCTCTCCATTGGCTGAATTTTTCTCTTGTTTTAAGAAAAATAAGATTTGAAGGTTGAATATGAGACTAACTGACTTCTTAAGATGGAGGTTTTGTGCAGTGCAAGAGCATGTGAATCTTCAGATAAAACTCCTGTTCCCATACCTGACTCAGGCAGGACACGCAGATCTCCGTCCTTGTAGTCGTCCCACAGCTGGTACATGTACAGCACCGGGTCCTTCTCATAGGTGATGTAATACCAGTGGGTCATGATGGGCGCTCGGGACAGCACCATGCCCCGCCACTCGTTTTTCTCCCCGTCCTCCTTCTCAAAAAGATGCTCCACCGCTCTGCCCACCAGCTCCTCGGCTCCAGGAGGAACCTTGATCTTGTTGTTCACTGTGGGAAGGAGAAGACATTATGACAATATGAGTTTTGGCTTTTCACGTTTGTCAGCAATGTCTTTTATTTTGCTGTTAAAGCACCAATAAAATTTGAGTTAAAGAAAAAAATGTAAATGACCAGAATAAAATGTATTGATGAATCAAATTTAAGTAATTTCCCTCACTAATTATCAGCCCTATAAAACTCTGTATCGATTGGGCTCTAGTTTCCACACTGTCAGTGTTATTTAAAGGGATAATGACATTTTCATATTAAAAAAGTCTGTTTTGCTACTCTATCGCCGACTGATATAACACCTAGTGATTCACCCTATACACAGTACTTTAAAGCTTTTACATTTGCTACATTTTCTGTTTTAACAACCCAGTGTCAGCTAGGTATCACACAGGAAGTGGTGCGTTTCACAGCAGCAGCAGCAACAGCAGTTTGGAATAAACAGAAGAAGAACTGGGTAGTTAGCATGAGCAGTGATAGCCACCATGATAGCCACCATGTAGATGAAGAGTTGCATGTTATCACGCTCACCAACTTTCTCTGCCAGCACCTGCAGGTTGGACACCCGCTCGTCTTTGAACAGCTCGATGCCGTAGACGCAATCAAAGCCGTCATATTTGACCATGTAGAGGGAGCTGTTGACGGTGAGGCGCTCCAGCACCGTGCCTTTCCACTTGGTCAGGTTGCCCTTCTCCCTCCAGGTGTGCTGGATCCGCAGGCCCAGCAGGTTGTCAGGGTCCGGGGTTAGGGTCGACGTCGAGCTCTCACTCAGCTCCCCGCTGCTGCGCTTCCTGGCAGCGTGTCAGGAGCAGGACGCAGGACAGATGAGGAGAATAAGAAAGAAAACATTAGGTAGAAATGTACTGTGGGAGCAACCTAAGTGTATCATTTTGGTGAGATGAATTTTAGTTTGGGATTATTTCAGAGATCTGGAGTGCCGAATGGGGACTCTCTTCCATTAAAGTGTTACAGAATGCACAGAAGGGTATAAGGTTAAGTATTCGTATCCAGAAGGGGCACAATGCAATCAGGTGAGACACCTGCAGAGGCCATTATAAAGGGCAAGAAATATAAATCTCTGCCATATTTGCCCCCCTTCCCATCAATAACGACTTAGTTTAATGTCTGTAAGCAGGTCATTTCCAAAGTGACCATTGCAGGATAAGAGTTTTGTGCAGCTATTGCCCTGGCTACTGAGCAAAAAGATGGGTAGAAAACCATCTTGCTTTATTTTAACTAAACTAACAGTATCATAGTATGGCAAAATACCATTACTGGTGCTAAATTAAGTCTAACAACAGTTTTGTTAATCCGCTTGGGTCAGACTAATTTAGCTAATTATTATTGCAATCTGCTGTGTCAGTGAGGTTTAATCAAAGTTGTCAGGGTTTCAACAGGATTTGTCTCAGAGTAATTTGTGTTCAGCAAACCAAATGTTGTGTTCCTGTGCAGTGCCTCTCTGACCAGGTGCTTGAGTGTATTGAAGCAGCCTATACTGAGGTATACTGATGACAACTTCAGACTGGAATATGCATGGTCAGATTAATCAAAGCAGACCTCTTGTTTGAGCCTACCTGCCCCGTTTCTTTGACATGTTTCCATAAATTCACACAATCCTGTGAGACACAAAAGACAAGTCAGTTAGTGGTGATTATGGCAAAGCCAGCTGACCCTCACAGTTCTTCACAATTACAGTTCACTGATTGGAAGCCAAGAAAAGCTGTAATTCATGCGGTAAGAAACATTTGACTGTAATGATATGCGGCAGTCAGTCATGCACCCTGCTGGCCTGCTGCCCGTCAGCTCAGTCAACCAAAGCGATGCAAATTAGCCAACACAGCTACCGGATGTAAACAACAAAATTGCGACAATATTGACTTCGATTCGGCAGTTAAAGCTCGTGCACTAAAACAGACAGGTGACATATTACAGAATGTAGCACCTAAATAGCCAATTCCCCTACATGACAAGTAGGCTATATTTATGGCTAAACAACGTGTAACGTTGCCAGAGAGAGCTCAAGAAATGCCGACCGACCGAGGTGTCGAGTGTAGGCTATGTACGTGTCTAACAGTATTAACATAAAGCCAGTGAATCCTGTCACTGACTGCTAATCTGTAAACATGTAGTGAGAATTAGGCTGCTGCATTTTTACACATAGCTAAACAAAAGGAAATGCATCGCCATGTAGGCGCCGATTTTGCACCCTGGTTGTAACTGTTAGTAGATTAACGTCAGAATAAGGACCGACCGTTAGAGCTTCGTTTACAGTTTAATGTGCTCGACAAGTTAAAGAGGAGGGAGGCGGCTGAATAACCTGTTTGCCCTACCTGATCAATAATTTCACATCTGTTTCTCTTTGCAGAGTAGATTCCCCCTAATGTAGGATAGATACAAGGAAGCGAGTTTGATAGGTGAACTACAACTACAACTCGCAAAGCACGCTGGGATTTGTTGTAAATTTTCTTTACTTCCTGGAGACTTCGTGTAGTCCCGACCAGCTCTAAAGCCATTTGCAATCACGTTTATACAATCCCGTGTTTTCTGTATATTTGAATATTTGGATATTCAAAATAATGACATTTTGTGCACTCTCATTTGCTTAGGTTATCACGAAGCCTAAAAGTCATGAAACTACATTTCCCATCATTCACCGTGGCCTAATTCCACATTTTTCCTTCAATCGTATTGCCCAGAGCATATTTCCAGACATTTCCCCCCAAAACTATTATCAAATAACCAAATAGCTAAACAAAATGAATGAGCTGGAGGAAACAAGGATTAAAAGTATACTTTAATTGAAAAAAATATATATATATACCTCATAAATAATACAAAGACAATGACACATTTTTACAGATTTTAAGTTCAAAGAACATATTGCCCTCCCACTGGGTTCCAACCCAAAAGTGGGTGTTGGTACCTTTTGAACTTCTATATATAGACACAAGCATTTGGTTCTTCATTTGTTATGAAAACCACAACCTCCAATGGATGTATTTGGTTTCTCTGTTACTATAAAGCTTTTACTTTTGATGGAGGTGGCAGGAGCTTAATGGTCAGAAAAGCTGAATGGTTAGAGGTAATGAGTGGAAGGTTGCTGGTTTCAATATAATAACTGAGAAAAAATAAAGCAAGACAGAAAGATAGATTGATTTCTTTGACATTGCATTGTATACTCTAATAAACTTGAGGCACAGAGCTACTGTAGTCATTCCCTAATCCCAAGTGATTTTCCAGTGATGAACTTTTAGACAATCTGCTCTTTACCGAGTGTTCAGAAGGTTTAGTTTTCACAATTTTGATTTGCAGCCACATGCTTTTGCAGCCACAGGCTCAAATATATTCTGTAACCCAAGAGCTGTGTGAGATTTTGCAAGGCTGACACCTATATTCACACAAAACATAAACAAGTTAATTGATCAGAGGGTATTTGGAGCCCTTCGTAATTGCATAATAATACCACATGTCATACAATCCACCAAAAATGTAACAAAAAGCATCAATAATATTTTAACCCTTTCCTGTCTTGTGGAGGGCAAAACTAGGCTTTTCACTGAATCTGAAATGCTGATTTTCACCACAAGATGTCATACTAAACACAAAATCTCTGTGAAATATGACCAGTTAGCTTGTTAGGTTTGAGAGACTTCAGGAGATGGACTGAGCAGTGTGGAGAGTGAATGATGCAGTACCCTTGGGTGCCAGTCTGACAGCCTTCATCAGGGTGAGAGCTCTCTCTCTCCCTGGTTTGGTCGTGTCTTGTGCCAAACAACCTGTATGACTCACCTGTGATGTGTGGTGAGTGGAAAGGTGGGTAAACCGTGATGTCCAGGCAGTGATTATCATAAGGCAAACAACCACCACTATAAACAAAAATCAATTAATGTAACCCTTCAGTCCTTAAAAACCCCTATATATCATAGTAAGTGCAGTTGTATGAAACTTCAATAACAACAGTTTTATACAACTGATTTATATCCACCTTAAAAGTTGCGTAAACTCTGCCAAAAAAAAACGTGTAAACAGAGTTTTGGTGGGTTTAACATCAACTACATCCTTCTATCAGCTACTTATTGTCCACATTTCATTGTGGCATTTCAATAATTATTATCTTGAAGTGCTATCTATAGACAATTAGATTATATTGCCCACACAGAGAGATTTGTTGTCCATCTGCCAAAAACAGCCATGGTTGCCTGTGTGGAATCAGCTGGAGCTCTGCCCTCAACTCTAATGATGAAACTATCCTGGATTAAAATAGTATGACCACAGATATTTCGGTTCTGTTCGCTGCAGACGGGATGGCTGTGAGTGTGAGTCAGAGTTGTTGCACTGTCAAGCCGACAGCCTGTGTGAGAATAGCAGTCTTGTACCGACACAAAGCTGTCCTGTATCCAAGGTTGCCTCTTCTTGTCCTTGTTGTTGTCACAGCAACAGAACAGAAAAGGCCTGTATGGCAGCGCTATAGGAGAAGACGGCCTGCTTCTTTTTTTTTGTTGCGCTCGGTCCCAAGCTGCTACAGCAGGAGCTGAGTATAAAGCACCGAATCGACGGTCAGTGGAGGTCACTGAGTTTTCGGGGCAGAATGAAGTATGCAACGAGCCTGCGACTCAGCACATTCCCAATACTGGAGGTCACAGGTTTGCCACAATATAGAAACGTTTATGCTGCTTCATACTGAACACATAGTCATTTCTTAATTGCAAGGCACAGACTGCCTGTCTGTCTCACTGACTGGCTGACTGTCTTCTTCTGCTGCAGGTTTCTCCAGCAGTGCCATCTGAGGAGGGGAGCCCACAGCGGCCAGCTCTCCTGGGACGCCATCCTGTCTCCAAAAATAGAGTTTGCCTCCTCTCTTTCCATCTCACTTTTCCAGGTATCTGTCACTTCCATTTGCACCACTGGATGGAGGGCACACATGCGCACGCACGCACGCACACACACACACGCACACACACATGCACACACGCACGCACACACGCACATGTATGATCCGCTCCCCAGTGAGAAATGTTGTTGATGTTTCTTGTAATGTATTGCAGGGAGATTGCATAGCAGACTCATATAAGTCAAGCCAAGGTTAGTGTATGTGTGTGTGTGTGTGTGTGTGGGTGTGTGTGTGTGTGCGTGTGTGTGTCCATTGATTAGTTATATTATTAGCGACAGCCCCATGCAACCTGAACTATGGTAGCTTTGGAAGGATGGCATATCATGGCTGCATCATACATGGCTGGAGCTGATCGAACTTGACTTCCTCACACTATTTCTAGATCTGTGAACGTGTGAATGTGTGTGTGTGTGTGTGTGTGTGTGTGTGTGTGTGTGTGTGTGGAGGAGGGTGTTGGAGCTAAAAGAAAGGTGTGCTGCTGATGGCTGTTTTCAGTGACTTTAATTAGCAGGATTCTCTTTCTGTCTGGATCACACCTCACCCTTCCTCACTAAGGATGAAATAGCAAATTTGTACATATTCAGAAAAACCCTGTGACCCAAATTAGGGCCGAACATGATGGTATCTTCGTTTTGAGCGTAATCACGTCTTATGTGGTTTGTGAAGAGTTTCAAGATCATGAACACATGACCATGAACACATGCAATGGCAAGTGTATGTGCCAGTGCGTTGTTTTATTTTCAGATAAAAGCTATTTCCCCATCAGTGTTTGAGTGTTTTCACAAATTATACCACTAATTATGTTTGATGCAATCTTCAAACATTGAGTAGCAGTCATTAACCTTGGCTGCACCTGTCTGCATGTAGAAGTGCAGATAGATATTCTTCAGTGTGTTCCTGATGTTTTCACAGTGAGGAATGAGATGCACAGTGAGCCACACACGTGCCTTTGGCTTTTAGTAGTCTGGCAACATATTCACTGTAATATATTCAAACCCAAAATGTCCTGATTTACCATTTCTACTAAGAGCATGTGTCACCTCTGGATTTAATGTGTAGGATCCTGATCTCATCTGTGTGTTCAGCCATGATCATGAAGTGTTGTATGTTCAGGTTGCCAGTTTGAGTATCCCTGGGGTCTTTTTTTCCATCTATTCCTCATCCAGTCCACAGCTAATACACGTGTAAACTTGTAAGCCTGCGGCATTTATTTGGCTTTGTACCTGACCTTGAAGAGTGTGGTGCTCGGTGTTTCCATCCTGTACAACCTTTTGATTACACATGCTGGTGATTAATCTGACCATATGGTCTGATTGTCAACTCGTGCTAAAGTCCTCCCTGTCAGCAGTTTTGTATTGCCTGCAGGGAGTCGATATCTGAAAGACTGTGCAGCAGGACTAGGTGGTCATGCTGGTATAGCCCTGCGGCTCCGGCCTTCAATGGATGCCATCTTTCTATTTTATGGCATTATACCATTTTACATCTGATCATTTAATACAATATGTTTGTATTCCAGATACATTATAACTAAAGTAAAACAGCCATCCACTTCTATTAGAAAGTACCAGTAAGCTGGCTTGAATAACAATGATTGATGCCAGAACGAATAAATAAAGTGCCACTTAAGTAACACATGATTGAAAATGCCCTTTTCTGAGATCTTGAAGGTAGACCTAGCGTCTGGCATCCAGCACTTAACCGTAACACTAAATGTTTCACTGTAATTATACCCAGTCGGTGTGATAATAAGTAAATCCTCCCATTAATTGGGTCTTAGGATTGTGTAGCTCTTGCTGTCACAGCTAATTGACCCTAAGAATGAGGTGGAGTACATCTGCCTTTGTCTATGCACAACTCTAATTAACATTACCGCCAGAACCAGAAAGGGGTGCATGTGCATGGGCGCGCACGTGTGTGTGTATCTGTGTGTGTGTGTGTGTGTGTCCTTATATACTCCTGTGTGTGTGACATGGGATGTTTTTACCCCAATCTGCCAAGACAGAGTTTGGAAAGACAAAAAAAAAATAACTTTGAGAAGCAGAGTGGCATTATTCCAAAAATTGTCAGCTGGTGAACATACAGTATGTTCACCAGGAAACCTTAGGTGTTAATATAACATAACAATATAGCTTTCATCCAACAAATTGCTTTGAGGGTCTGTTTACATTTCAGGCATTTAGCTGTCACTCTAATCCAGAGTGACTTACAATGAGCAGCAGGGAGGGAGTCAGTGTCTTGCTCAAGGACACTTCGACAGGACACACTGCTATTGATGGACGGGATAGCTGTAGTGGAGGAGGTATGTGAGACCCTCTGGTTACGGGACGGGCTCTCTAACCAGTACCACGCTATTCCCCCATTGAGAAAGTGGGGAGAATTGAGAAACCCCATTGAGAAACTCCCTGTTCGGCTGAATATATTATATTCAAAAGCAGCGTCACCATGTAGAGGTGCGATTGCCTCTGACACTGACTACAGTTTATTTTGATAATTATTGTATTATTCCCTAAGTGCCCCCCATGCTCCCTGTTCGGCCCGACTCTCTTAGTGGACTCTCTCGCTCTCTGCCCACGCTTTCTCTCCCTCTTTCTTCAATCCTTTAATCTCTGCGTAAACCCACTCTGACTTCATAGCCCTGAGTCATACTGTATCACGATCTGGCTCCGGCTCAGTATTTTAAAGTAGTCTCTCCTCCCCTCTCCTCTCCTCTCCTCTCCTCTCCTCTCCTCTCCTCTCCTCTCCTCTCCCCTCCTCTCCTCTCCTCTCTTCTCTTCTCTGCTCTTCTCTTCTCTTCTCTTCTCTTCTCTTCTCCTTACACACACACACACACACACACACACACAGTATATTGTATAGTGTTGTCATAGTGTTTCCCAATGTGTGTGTTCCTACTGTCACCGTTCAGCAGACAGCAGGGGGTGCTGCTCTGTTGCTCTGTGCGTAATCGATCTCCATGATGCTGCTGATTCCATAGGAGAACAACTGATACCCTTGGTCCTTCTTCTTTGTGTGTGTGTGTGTGTGTGTGTGTGTGTGTGTGTAGGGGGGAGGGGTAAGGGGTTGCCCACTGATGTGTAGATAATAATAACAACACAAGAAAATACTCTCAGTTCTTAAAAAGTATTGGTAAAAGAACAGATGTCTCTTCAAAATTCTGAATGATTGATTGAGCGTGATCAGAATGATTCAGAAAATCACCAAGTAAATATTTCTAATGTAATGCAATGCAAAGAATTTCAGGTATTTTAAGTCTGATTATCACTGTTATTAATAGGGTAACTCAAACTGAACAAAAGTGATTGATTTAACTTATTGCAAAATCCACAAACAGCCTACTATAACTCTCACTTGACTTTATGGGGTGTTTTAATCGAACCAAATGAGAACCGAGCTTTGTTCCCATCATTATTGAGTTTTATGAGACTATAAGTCACAGAATAGTTTGTTGCCAGTCATCTGAACTTCAGCCTGCCAAGTATCTTTTCTACGCATTACACTGCTGTTGTTACATGGTCACTGTTGGCTGGTACTACTATAAATATAATCCATCCTGACCAATCAAATAAATGCTTTCTGCCCACTGAGCAGTGTAATGGATAGGATTATCAAGCTTTGCCAATCACTGATTTGTGCATCCTAGTTTCTGCTCTAGAGGGCCGGGGCTTTCCAGTAAGTGGAGCATATGACTCTAATTTCTATACGGAGTCAGAGGTTTTATAGCCACGATATCACATATGGGAAGCTATTTTGATCGAGGCAAGTTTCATAGTATCCTGCACAGGCTGCAAAAATAAAATGCAGAAGACAGACAATGGCAGTGTGGTCAAACTCGCAAATTGCCATCTGTGACCAGAGGCAGTGACTATTAAAAATGCCATTAAAGCTTCAACTGACTTCTTCCTGGTAAACATCAGAGCCCTTGACAATGTGAAGCAGATTTGTGATGATGCTGCTCATCAAAAACATAGTAGGATATGATGTCATACACACACACACACACATACACACATCACACTGCAAGGCCTCCAGTCTATTGCTTTGGTTTTTAAACAAACGGATGTGTTTTTTCCTGTTCGCTGCGATCTGGTTTGTTTTAATGAGTCAGTATGACGAAAGCACTGCGAATAACAATGCCACAGGCTAGCTGGGGAGTAACAATGTGCCCCGTCCTTCTTCCTTCACCCATGCCTCCCTTGGGTTCTGTGTGTGTGTGTGTGTGTGTGTGTGTGTGTGTGTGGTGGGGGAACTGTGTGTCTTGGTGTGGGGTGAGGGAGAGATAGAAGGAGAAAGGGAGCTGATTTGTCGTTTTACCCTTCCAGTGACTCAGCAATTTCAGAGATGAATTTTGTAAATAATCCCCTCTTCTCTCCTCTTCTCATTCCTGCTCCCTTCACTCTTTATCCCCTTGCCCTTCTCGCCCTCCATCTTGCCACTTCCGCCCAACCCCCCCCCTCCTCTTTTCATCCCCTGTTCCCCTCTCTCTCTCTCCCAATAATCACCATTTACGTCTCATTACCTAATTGCTTTTACACATAAAAATAACATCTCATCTTTGTAATGACTCGCAATTCCAGAAAGGGGACAGTAAATTTGAAAACTCATCATACACCCCATTGTCTTACGGGCTCCATTATCACTCCTTTAATAGAAACGGGACCGAGGTGGACACATAATTAAGTGTAAGAGAGAGGGACAAGGCATTATTTAAATTCTGTTGGTTTGCGGTGGGATCTTCAGCTGAATATCCATCACTGACAGCCCTCATCTGTTTAGTGCAGAGAGAGACGTCAGAAGCACTTTGCTGAAAGCGGAGAGACACAGAGGACAGAAATAGACCATACTGGGATATCTGAGGAGAGGAGGAGAAGGGAGAGGCCCTGGGTATTCTGCCATCCTAGATAACACCGACTCTCCAGCATGGTGGGGTGGGGAGAGAAGCACATGGATGTACGTACATTGGGTCGTGCGCTGCGTCTCTGTGTCATGGGGTGGTCAGAGCAGCGCCCGCCTGATGGAAGACAGAGGGAGGAAGGGGGAAAGGAAATGAGCAGGATCGCTGCTTTCATATCAGCCGTATTAGATTAGCCATGAAGAAGAGAGTCAACAGGAATTACGGGGACATCGGAGAACATCTGTAGTGCTGTTTGTAGCGTGGAAGTAGAGCAGCACCTGTGTCACGAGCGCAAAATGTAAACTCAGCAGTGAATATTGATAATTTTCTCCCCATCTGCTTGTTATTATATATCTGTTGTCAGCACATTTTGGTCTGAGTGCTGCCAGCAGACTCAGCTATAGATCCAGATCTCTCAGAAAAGCAGACAAACTCCTGTCTGACCCCAGACACCCAGTACTCACAGGATTTGAGCTGTGATTGCAGTACTTTATAAGCATATTTCTTAAGTCTATTTTAAATACACTGCAGGGTTTTTTTTAAGAGTGCTCCCCCAGTGATCTGTGCGATGATGATGTAGTCGTTTTTGTTTGCGCTATGCCAATGAAACACTCTGCAAAAGAAATGTCCCTATGAGGACAACAAAGTTGGACTGACTTGATACAAGAACCCCTCACAGCTCACATCAACACTCGTGACTTTTAATGACAATACCAGTAGACTAACATCCTCAGTTTGGAAGCGATGTCTCTCGCCATCTTGGTCCGAAGTCAGCGGGATCCTCACATTAGCCGCGTCACTCTGTCTGTCATACTGAACAAAGGGTCACCGTGACACTGACTAGTTTGACTTTTCTTTCAAGCTCACTGTGCCCAGACCTCATGCCCACTCATTCACATTACTCACCACTTATATTTATATTAGTTTCCACCATATAAAAGCCAGATATACTGTAGAAAATCACAGACACATTGCACTGTGCACAGACAACATGGATTACAGATGTAAAAACAGGGAAACCTGTTGATGAAAGCAGAATTGCTGCCATTTTGGGGTTTCACACCTCTATCTCATGCACATTATGGCAGATATTATTAGAAATATTTGCTTGGTATGAAGGCAGCTTGGCCTAGCTTTCTATATTTGAAGCAGATGTGAACTGATTGTCCCTAATCACTGTCTCTTTCCATTCCCAACTCCCTCATGCGTCCAGACTTAATAGTTTGCTACCTGACTTTGTGGTTTATTGGCTGTGATTGTGATTGATTATTAGCTGTGATGTTTTTCAGATGCAGGTGATTCCACTCACCTTTCTGCTGATACATGTCACAGTCATTCAGATAAACACTAACATCATTGTTTACAAACCAAATGGACAGGGAGAATGGCTGGATCAAGTGAGCAAATCTGGAAGTCAACAAGAAACACTTTCTCTCTACTCAACTAACAGTCGACGTGTCCTTTAGCAAGGCACTTAATGCCCACCTACTGTAACAGATTGTGGGGTAACACTTTACTTTACAATGGCCTTATTCCAGTGTATTAAGTTGTGTATTAACCTATGGGAACGTATTGTAAGTACACAGTATTACGGTGGAGGTACCTAATGAAAATTTCCCTAATACATAATGTAGGCTACTTACTGTGATGTAACACACCAAATAGCTTCGTTAAAATGGTGTTGTTACACTGTGTGGATACTTGATGAAAATCTAGTACCCACACATTAATATTGTGTACTTACAATACTTTTCCATAGGTTAATACACAGGTTAATACATTGGAATAAAGCTGGGCAGACTGTATGTTGCTTTATGAGTGTTACACTAAAAATGAGCAAGTGCACAAAAAGAACAACACTTCCTTGAAATAAATAAAGGTTAAAAAAAAACATCATGTCATGGTGAGACAAGGTTGGGCAGACAGCGAGACAATATGGCTCCTGGGCTTATCAGACACTTTATGTTGAGCACAGAGCCCCCCAGCATTTGTATTGTTCCGCTTTTTTATCTTAGACTAGCAAGTCAAACAGGTTTCACCCTTCAGGGGGGACAGTTTTGTTTGTCCCCAGGTGAGAGAAAGAGACTAGGGTGCTGTTAGGACCCAGGGGTGCTCTATGTGAAGGTGATGGATGCTGCGGGGATTCTCTATCCTCCTGACAATTAGACCACTGCTGCTTTCCCCCTCACGCCCAGAAACAAAGGCCTGCTTGTGATGCCTCAGCACACAGTCATCAATCTTCTCTAAGGCCACTTAAAATTACTACTGGAGAATATGTTTCAGCACAGAGTGTTAGATTCCACTAGGAAATGCAAGGACTCACAGCAGTGTATTAGTGATTATGGTCACATAGCCAAACGCAATGACAGAGCAGAATAGACCGGCCCCTGGGCTAATGCTTTACACGAGCCAAAGGCCCTGCGCAGCCAGAATTAAATAGCTCTGTTAAAGGGTCACAACAACAAATAGTTTATCTTGTTTATTGTTTTGCTCTTTTTCCCTATGCCCCCACTCCTTCTGAATCAACCACTGTAACTATGAGCCAGTGGTTTTATATGCACACAAGGAATCTCTAGCAGCTCTGAAATACGTAGAGGGAAATGACCTTGCAATTAGCACCAAGTATATTTGTTTTGCTTTGTTTTTTTCCCCGCAGGTAACAGACATTTTAGTGCTGCTATTTACTGCCCTACATGGTGAATGCAAGCTGTGTCGAGACGAGAGTGGAGTCACCGTTCTTTGAAGGTTAAGAGTGTCTTTACAAAAGAATATACCTGTATTTTGACTTATAATCTGACCTAACACAGCCAGCAGATATTATAAGATATCCTCTTAATCTACTTTCATTGGTAAGCTGTTTCTAACGACATGATCCAACACCCAAAAAAGATAAAGGGTAACTTTAGAGCGGATGGTGTGCAGTGTTGCACTTTGAAAGGTTGATTAGTTAATAAAAGCTTTGCAATGAAGGGCGCACTTGCATAGTGATTATTTTTGTCTTTCGCTGTTTGTGTGTGAGAGTGTGAGTATGTGTGTGAGTGTGTGAGCGTGTCTGCTCTGATGAATAGCCACAGTGTCACTGAGTACAGACCTTGACAGAGCAGAACAGATGAGATGATTCAGAAGCCAAAGCATTGTCCTGGCTCTCATCACTTCAGTTGGCGGCCCAGAGCAAATATTATCGGTGGAAGCAGGGAAGATGGAGTGAAATTATTAAGTGGGGGCCTTCGTTTCCTGTCGCAAAACAATCACAGCTGAAAGGCCCCGAAGACCAGGGGAGATTAAATATTTTACCCACGAAACAAAGTGCCTGGAAAAGAAAAAAAAGGTAATGAGATCTGCACTGATTTTTTTTCTATTTCTCCATGCATCATATTTCCTGCTCTCTACCTTTCTAGCAATCCCTGCTTCGCCCTCTGCATCCCTCTCTTCACTTTACCCTCCTCCTCTGCCTCCCTCCCTCTCCCTCTCCCTCTCTTTTGGCCAGGGGTTCATGGACATTTCTGGGTCGTCTGTAATGGGAAGTGTTTAGCAGAGCAGATGCATAGAGTGCTGCTCAGGCCAGCTGCTCACAAAGCACAGAGAACCCAGCAGCCTCCCTTTCAGCCAGCTCCTCTCCTCTGCTCTGCTTTCTCTCTCATCCCTTTTTCCTTTAAGAGAAGGAGAATTTAATGAAAGAAGCTTTTCATTCCTGTGGGCTTGGGCAAGGGAAAGTTTCATATGTCTTGGCTTCTGCAGTACAAAACCTAACATAACCTGTAGAAATAACATTGCTGAATTATTTCACTTTGCCAATATTATTTAGGGATTTTCACAGCAAAGCACATTTAAAAATGTTCATAATTTATATAAAATGCTGTATGAGCCGCATACTGCATCCAGGCTGTGCCCTTGTTACTGTACCTTCCTCCTCTTGCACCTCCTCCCAGGAGACTAGTGTTCATTACGTATTATGGAGCTCCGTGTGGAAAGATTATATATGTAGTGTAGTTAAATTCTTGAATTACGTGGAAAATGATATATGTCGTATTGTATATTTTGGGAGCATAAAAGAAACAGATAGTGTAAATCATATCAGATTACATGACATTGCAGTATAATTTTAAACCTTTTTACATGAGTTCTGGCCTCCCTTCAAGAAATTTATGGTCGTCTATTTATAGTTGTATTAAAGAAATACAGCGGGACCTATATGTGTACAGGATAATCAATGATTTGTAATCCATCATAACTGGAAGCTGTAGAACAGGCCATATATTAACATATATCCTATTCATAAATTCTTGGTTTATTGGACAATTTTCACAGTGAGCGTAAAATCTCGGCGCCATTTACTGTGTTATACTGTATTCGTATTCAGTAAGTGTGCCATTAACCGGTGGATTAAATTACAGTTTGGACAGGATCACGTGATTTGTAGGCTGCGAGTGTCCTTGGATGATGAGCGCATTGATCAACCAGAGGGAATTTCAAAATAAAAAATGATCTCCAGGGACCACTTAGGGTCCACTTGGACAGGAAGACAGTAAAACAGACCTCCAAAGGGACCAAAGATAAGAGGACCAACAAATTAAATGAGATTAGGTTTGTTTTATAACGTGACATAACTCGTGGGAGACCATGTGACCCTTCCCTCCTGTCTCCCTCTGTATGTTTTTCTCTTGATCATCTCAGCTTGACGCACTTCGCACTTCCTCCCCAGCCCACTGTCCAGCAACTGTGATGTTACTGAGGCTGCCTGCGGCTGTAAGATGCTTTACTGTATCTCTCTCTTTCTCTCTCCCTCTCTCTCTCTCCCTCTCTCTCTCTCTGTCTTGCTGACTGAGTCATTCATGGACTCAGAGCTTGGACCAAATGCTAATCCTGGCATTCAGATTTGAGCTGTATTCCCTGAATGGTCCCTGGTGGAGCAAGACATGGCTGAAGCAGCAGCAGCAGCAGAGAGGAGGATGTCAGGGCAGGATATCAGGTGGAAGCATTTATGTCAGTGAGGGTGTGTGTGTGTGTGTGTGTGTGTGTGTGTGTGTGTATTCTCTCTATACACATGCACACACACACACCCATTTATGCGCACATTCCCAAGAACAACCACACACCTTCCAAGAATAACTAACTGCACACATTGTCATGAATAACAATGGTGAAAATTCAGATTTTGCATTCTGGGGAGACCCGGGGGAGCCAGGTGCTTTAGCTTCTTGAAATGGCTATAAAGAGGGTTGATGAAGACCAGTCCACCCAGCGCACAGCAAGGGGACTGGAAGGAGATGGATGGCAAGGGAGGAGGATGCCGGTTAGTGGCTAAATAAGCAAATTCCCCTCTGGAGGTAAACAGCCGGGGGGGTAGAGCGGAGAGGCTGATATGATTAATGGAAGTAGGACAGCCAGGGACACAGCAGAGGACCGGCACTGCAGAGGAAACAAGGTAGAGGACACAATCCGCTGGCATATACAAGGTAAAGCTATACCGGTGTATAGCTCCACTACTGGGTGTAGTATCCGCCTTCAGCCACTATCAGTGCACAGCTTCCTCATTGAATTACAATGACATGGATAGAGAGAGAGTGAGAGAGAGAGAGAGAGAGAGAGAGAGAGAGAGAGAGAGTGTCAACAGAGCGGAGGAAAGAGAGGACACTATGTCACGTCAAGGTAAAACTATGTACACGCACTGCGGATGTCC
Organism: Centroberyx gerrardi; assembly: GCF_048128805.1. Classification (NCBI taxonomy): domain Eukaryota; kingdom Metazoa; phylum Chordata; class Actinopteri; order Beryciformes; family Berycidae; genus Centroberyx; species Centroberyx gerrardi. The sequence goes on from NC_136009.1 coordinate 13,965,401, forward strand.
TCACCCACATTTGTAACAGCAGCATGTAGTATTGAGGAGACAACATGAACGGTATAAGCTCTATGTCCAAACCTCACCTGCCATGTAATTTTAATCTTTCTGTCTCGGTCTCCATGCATAATCACTGGGGGGTGGAGGGGGAGGTGGAGGGGGGGTGTAGGAGTGCGGGAGGGAAGGAAATAGAGAGAGAGAGAGAGAGAGAGAGAGAGAGACGGGTGGGTGCTGCTCCTAGGCTGCCAGAGGAGTGTGTCCTTGGACTGCCCTCATCTCTGACGCACACACCCACCCACCCATACACACACACACACACACACACAGACACACACGAATACACACACGCACACACACACACACGTTCCTGTCACTGGTTCATTTACTCCCTCTCCCTATCAGACAAATACAAAACTAGGGCTTGCATGTGCACGCACACACGCTCTGAGGTACAGAAATAAATACACTTGCTGCTGTGCACACACACATGCATGCATGCACGCACATACACACACACACGTACACACACACACACACACACTCTGCAAGCTCTCAGACTCAGCTCAGACATCTCATCAGGGATGCAGCAGAGCCCGTGTCTGCAGAGAGAGAGAGAGTGAGAGAGAGAGAGAGAGAGAGAGAGAGAGAGAGGGTGTGAGAGAGAGAGAGATCTCATCAGGACTGAGGTGTGTGTGTGGCAGGGGGTGGGGTGGGGGGGGGTGGGGGGGGCTGGCTGATGTACTAGGTTTGTGTATGCACATGTATGCACCGTTATTAAAACAACCAATGTAACTGTAGGGGCCATTTTAATAATTATATCAAATGTACACACACACACACACACACTGCTTCCAACACAGCATACTCAAATTCGTGTCACAAAACCAATAAAGACACACCAATTAATAAAAAGTCAACACTCAGGTAAGTATGCCAATGCGCTCATCTTTTTATTGCACAACAATGAATCGTCTTGTTACGAACGCTTAAACAACATTGCCACTGACTGACAGACCAGCTTATTGAGAGAGACCAGGGTGTGGCACTGTGTTCCCGACCAGCAGAGGTGGTGGACAGGACAGCCTCGGACCCAGGTCCAAATCAGCCCCTCACCCCCCACCGCTAGCTGTGCATCTCAGCCTGAGAGGACTGGACAGCGAAAATATCACTTATTCTCTTCAACAGCATCACAGGTATCGCTCTGATCCTTTGAGATTTATAGGAAGTGCGGAGGCGTAGGGGGCCAGGAGTTGATTTGGGCCTGGAGCGTAGACATCAACTTAGACCGAGCTGGAGTTCTGAGATACTTGAACCTTTTGAAAGGAGCAGAAGCCAAGCAAAGCCTGGTTGCAGATTGGCCTCCAGAGAGAGAGGACACACGCTGTGCCAAATATCTGTGCTGTTGTCTACATGGTGCTGGTAGAGTGTGTCTGGACACCTACACCGTATTGCTTGTGCAGGCTGTGGAATGCTACTAATTCTAGGGATGTGCTAGAGTCGTGTCTAAGAGCACTACAGTGGTTTATTAAGAACAAATGAAGTCCTGACCATGTGAGACTTTCCAGCTTGTGTTGGCATCTCTCTCTCTGCTTCACGTGGGTTTCACACCCCTAAAAGCATCGTATTCTCAAGTGGGACCAACATTATAGAAGGAAAGGCACAGGAACACACACACACACGCACACGCACATAAACTCAAACACACAATACACAGAGTCCTGAAGCAGAGAGAAGGCTTAGATAAGCTAAGCAGGCTACAGTAGCTACGACACAAAGGTATAACCGTTAGACTAAGTAAAATCATTGTACAGTAGTTGGTACACAGCAAGGTCTAGATTTGAAGGTCCCACTAAGAATCGTATACAGAACTCTGCTTAGATAAGAAAAATACAAGCATGCACTCTGCTGTAACTCACGGTAACTCAGCAACCAGGAGACAAGCTCAAGACTGCTGCGGCTCTTGGGCCAAATTCAGTCTTGGAAAGATCATTTTTTAAATGTCAAATATCAGATATCAGTGTGCAACCAGCATCAGAGAGTTGAAAGACGTGTGCAACATATAGTTTGAGAAAGATTTTCCAACACGTGCACAGCATCGTTTTGTTTCGGTATTAATGTTGCGCAGGCATCGCCACAGTTTTATTTATTTATTTCTGTTTGGCTCTGTGCAGCAAGCAGGTCATCTACGCTAATGTCTAGACTGCCGATATCCACCAGAAGCCTGCCGGAGCTCACCCTCTCACTGTAGAAAATGTTCCTCGTACAGCAGGTTGTGGTAAAAACACAACAATATGCCCCACAGCTCTGTGTATACCGTATGTACAGAAGATGAGTACAGAGTACAGCGCGCATGGTGTTGGAAGGCTCAAACCAACAAAAATGTGCAATTTTGTGTTTCCCAAATCAGGGAAAATTATATATACTGACATTGTCATTTTAATTCAGCAATACTAGTCTTTAGCTAACGTTTGTACATATATTGCAAGTTGAAAATAAAAACACATATTTGCATTTTTACAGGCACATACATACCACAAAAATAGACTATGTGGAAACTAGATATACTAGGCACAAGGTATATACAGTCCGTGTGCATGGGGCACATTGTAAAAACAATAACCAAACAAAATATACTGATAAATAAGAGACACTTTTCAGAACAAAAATAATACCCTGATTTGCTAAGATATCAACACCAAGGCATTCAGTACCCTTAATATCTGGTACAGCAAGAATGAGAGGTTTGAAACTTAGATACTCTCAATAATTGTCAGTCAGTGTCAAACATGGATGAGGGATTTCAATCCCACTTCATAGCAAGGTCCAGAAGAAGAACCATTAAACAATCGCACTTTGAACCCCCCGTCATCAGGCAGATACAACACTGCATCATGCACAACATGTTGACAATGGCTTGAAGCCAACTGACTAAACACACTTGTGACACAGACACAAAACAGATAACTGACAAAGTGTGTGGTTGGCCAGAGCTATATCAGCCTCATGGCTGAGGGTTCAAACAGAGTGGTACTGATCAAAGTGTCTGGGATGCCATCCTTTGAGTGGGAGTGAATTACACACTACAGTATCTTACTGGATGGATGAAACTCTTGCAATGAAACGGAGACAGTGCCTGATATTGCCTGAAACATTAGCTCTTTAACTCTCCTTCCATCTTGCTCTCACTGACTGTGGACTCATTCAAATAATATCAGCACAGTCCTGATAGCAGCTTAATAGGGCAAACTCTGGTATTAGCACAAAGGAATAGGGAAGAGGACCAATTGATTGCACTGGAACAGTATTGAAGCACACAACAGCTATTCACTCAAATGGACTCAATTCATTCATAATCGTATTGGCATTTTGGCATGTACCTTTCCCATAGGAAAAAAGCAATAGAAAATTCCTGTGTTGCTGATGAATTGGATCGCAGACTTGTGACCCATGTATGACAAAGAACAAGGTTTAGTGCATGTTATTGATAAAACACAAAGTGAAAATATGGTTGCTCTACAGTAACAATGAGCCAGGGTTACAAGCTTTACAATGAAGCCCTTGGATAAACACAATCACCTATACTTTGTTTCAAGATTTAAACAGCCTTCAGGAAAAGTGATCAAAACAAAATGGCAGCATCAAGGGAGCTATGCTATTAGTGATCTAAGGGTTGTGACTAGATCCTCCTTGTCTTTCTAAGCCAATCAAAATTCAAGGGGAATCAGCATGGTTAAATCAACAAGTTGATTATGGGAGGATAGACGAGTCTACATAAATCGATGGAAAGCCACGCTGCGGCAATCAATACATCTCTCTGGAAAGGTAGCAAACCTGAGTGAAATGTCCATCACATTGATTTTACAGTTTGGCTCTGGATCAATAAAGTTCAGAGCTGGAAAAGTTGGACGAGGTGTTTGTTTTACACATTGAGTCAGCTGCCTATTTTCTATCCCAATTGGATTCACCTTCGTCCTTACAGTTTAACCAGATAATGGATACAGGACAAGTACTACAACCGTTTTAAGAGAATAGCGCATTGATTTTCATTTTGATTACAAGGTCGTAGTGCGACACAAGGTGCTTAACTGGATGTCCTCAGTGCTTGCTTTGGACCGAGGAGTTCATAGCGGTTACGACTCACTCTCTCTCTCTCCCATTTCAATAAATGAACAAAAAAGTGTATCCTCATGTCAGAACAGGGGGGCGGGGTAGCATACAGGTTAAATACAGTACACTTTCCACCCAGAGAAGCATCATCAAACCTAAGAAAGATCACACAGACACTCAGCAACACATACAGCAATGCCCCCCTCCCCCTTCCCCCCTTGCATTATAACCCCCCGTTTAATCTCTGTCCCTTTATTTACATGGCAGTTTATGTCTGATTAGCTGTCTTCCTTCTCATATGGCATACATTCAGCAAGAGAAGGCTTTTAAGTACACCGGGATTAGAATATTTAGGATATATAATCAAAGCCTCAACCCAACCCCAAAATTTGACTAATAGGATTGTTGTGGAAATAGGTTCTAAACGTTGAGACATTCATAAGAGTTTTGGGTGATATGGGGCATATCGACACTCCAGTAATTTATATAGAGCAAGGATTTTTTACAGGTGAAGTATTTTTGCTCCATATTTCCCAATCCCAACCCAACCCTCCCTCCTCAGGCTAGCTTACAATTTTATATTTTCAAATGGGCTTTAAAGTGACATTTTGAGGCGTTGACTCGCTGTACTCAAAGTGTGGATTCCTCATGTGACTCTAAACCAGTTTTAAGCAGTTTGTCTCATCTGATTACGAAAATGATACACCCTCTCACTCCCTCTGACGTTTTTGGTTAAGGTAACAACATGGTCACTGGATTACAATAAGTGAAGCCACAATAGCTGCTGGATTCTTCAAGGTTTCACATTTAAAAAAAAAAAGAAAAGAAAAAGAAAGAAATTCACTTTCCTGTACAGCATATGTATAGATATTTATATTCATATATATTTATATATAGGCGGGGTAGAGTATTGCAGAATTATATTGCATGTGTTAATCAATAAACCTGGACAAAAACAAGCAAGTATACAGTATGGGTTGTTCACAAATGGTTCCTTTTGATAAAGCTCAGACTATTTAACCACCTTTGCCTTCAGGGTTACAATCAGTATGCTGACATAACAACAGACCACTTCCCAGATGTTTCGTGAAGCGGGCCGGTGCCATTGCCAGCACATCAAACCAATCATGCTTGACAAAGCAGTGTAGAGAGTGTGCGAGTCCATTCTCTTTGAAAATATAACGTAACCAAAACATACCAACAAACTCACGCACACAAACTTACACCCACATATATACATACACACAAACCAAATATATGGCTTCTAACGTTGAATCAAGGCAGTTAAATAAATGGCATTTTCTTCTATGTTTCTTTTTTAGTTGATACAGACACAACCAGACTTTGTGTTCAAGCTCAACTTTGGTTTGGATAGATACAATGAAGATAATATCCTTCCGTACTTTTTTCATTAACTATTTACACATCGATGTAAGATCGACCAGCGGTCTAAAACACTAATTTCACTACTATTTGAAACAATATGAAGAGCAATGTGTTCTTTTGCTACGACAGCTTATACAGAAAAATTACACCCAAAACACTTGTTGAACGCTTAAAATGTCATTGTCATTTGACCTCAAGTCCCTGATTTTCATTTTTAAGTCCAGCTCCTGCTAGATTGCATTGCATGGATTCTACACAGTATGCAACAGTTACATTAATTATACTTTTCTCCATATCTTTACAGTAAAGACAGCAATATAGGTGTTTGGAAGCAGAGTGTAAGGGGTGATACTAAGACTAAAGGTGCTGGCACAGTAGACTAGACCAGTTCAACCTTAGTTATACTAGTTTAATTGTATAGACTCCTCCTAGCCGTAGTGTCACAAGACTTGAGCTGCTCTTTTCCTTCTGTTGACACCAGCACACAGTGCATCCAGAGGGAATGACTGGTGGCGTGGGCGGTAGCTGATTGGTCAGTAAGCAGGCTGACAGATCAGCCGGACTGACCTAAAACAAACATTTAGATTCTCCTACAAAAAAGGCCTCTCTCCTGAACTCTACCAGGGTCACAAGTTGGAAGACAGCCGGGATCTGGCAGAGTCTAGCTCTGGAAGGCTGACAATTGAATCTTTCTTGGGAACTCCAGAGTCTGGAGGTCCTGATCCAGCAGCCGCCGCCGCTGCCCCCGTTCCAGCAGGCCCGCCAGGAGGAGGTGTGGAGGCAAAGGCCACCCTCTGTGGAGCTCCCGCTGATCTCCCCACCCCCGAGGGCCCTGGCAGGCTGGGATGGAGGGGTTGAGGGGGGCCGATGGAGGTGTTGGAGGTGCGGGTGGACGGCGGAGGGCTGGGCGCTGCGGAAGCAGCTTGTGGTGTTCCCTCCTGGGGGAGTGAAGGCTGCGAGGCAGACAGGGCGCGGGCATTCTGGCTCAAGCTGCCTGTATGGAGGGAGTGGGTGCTCTTGTGTGAGGCAGGCCTCTGCTGGGTCTGTGTGGGGCTGGGTGCATGGTGCTGTACTAGGGACAGCTGGGACCCAGAGGGTCCTGCGGCCCCCATGTACTGGAAGGTCCGTCCCGAAGCTGCGAGCGGGCTTTGGACAGGCGGACTGGAGATCGCAGAGCCAAAGGCCCCTCCGAGTCCCAGAGGGGGCTGAGACTGAAGAGGAGACATGGAGACCGGACTGGACAGGTTCTGCATCACCTGGAACCTTCGCACCATACGAGGAGACTGCAGAGTCCCCGGACCCACCAAGGGGCTCGCCATCTGGGGGCAGAAGCTCATGGCCACAGCCTGCTGAAGGGTGGCGATGGCCGAGCCACCCTGCGGCTGGCCTGGAGGAGCAAAGATACCGCCGATGGAGGGGGTCATGGACATGGCACGAGGCCGCTGCAGGTCCACCAGCTTCACCATTTCACGGTCATACTTGACAATCTCCTGGATCATCTCATTCTCCCGGTTGTTGAAGACACCAGAGTTGAGGTCATGCTGAACCTTGTGCATCAGGATCGAGTTCTTTTTACCTGTATTAAGTGGAAAAAATTGATTATTAAAGAAAGAGAAGAGAGATACAAGTGGAAATAAGAAGACAGGACAGGGAGGACAAAAAAAGAGAGCAAAACACAAATATGTGGAAATGGTAGGATTGAGAGGAAGGAGAACAGATAGATATAGATATAGTATGTGATGTCCTTCAAACCAGGTACATCCTCTAGCCAGGAAAAAGGCCTGAGGAAAACGGATGTTTCACTCTGTCCCCTCATCTATTGTTACAGTGTCCTGTGTCGTTCTGAGGGAACAGCGCAGCTCATTTTACTGCCTATTTCAACGTTCTGCAAACTTTTACGGAGTTGTTTTCAGTACATGCGTTACTTTCAGAGCACTTTCATGTGATAAAATTACCATCATTGGAGGAAGAGATGCATTAGCAAACTATTGTATGCCTCCTAAATTAACTCTGCTGTGAATAATATCCTGTGTTTTTGGAAAGGAGCAGTACCTATGCGGTCTAGACGGTCAATGGCAACCGTCTCAAAGGCTCGCCTCATCATGGGATATTCCTCTAGCACCTCATTGAAGTTGTCAACAGACAGGGAGTAGAGTCGACAGTAAGTCTCTGCTCGCACGCTGGCTGTGCGCCGACCCCGCGTCAACAAACAGATTTCTGAAATAGGGAAAGAGTTCCAGCTTTAAAAAAACTCATCAAAAATTAAAATACCAAAACATGACTTTCCATAATAAAACACAAACACAGGGTTCTGCATTGCCACCGTTTTAGTAGCAAATGGTCCCCAAAACAAATTAAGTGCATAGAAAGTTGAAAAAGGAGCATGTGCAATTTGAGATTCAAGGTAGGGATTAGGATTTTTAGTCATTTTCACAGACAATAATGCTAAATTTGTTTCCTGTGCTCCTTAATTTTCCAGTTAAAGAACACATGTGTTCCTTGGTAAAAACGGCACCTCAGTGCTTTTAAACAAACAGCAGAAAACCATGTGGAATCCGCAAACTGTAGCCTACCTCCAAAATATGAGCCATCAGACAGTTTCATTCCCAGGGTCCCCTTGGTGATGACGTTGCAGACTCCATGCTGGATGAAGTACATTTTCTTCCCAATGGTTCCCTCCCTGATTATGTAATCGTGCGGCTGGAATACCTCAAAGCGCAGCTTGGTCAGCATGGCCGTCACAAAGTTTGGCTCAGCGTTGGCAAACAGTGGCATGGACGCCACCAGCTTGCGGCAGTTGAAGTTGACAATTTCCTAACAATGGAAACATATATAAAGTTTTTTGTGTATGTGGGGTATACAAGAACAGAGAAATTTGCGATTAATAAGCAAATAAGCAAAAAAGCATCTATACAGGTGATTATCATTGTGTCCGCCTGCACTTGCATGCAAAAAGTGTGTTGAGAGACAAAAACATCAAAGTTCATCTTGTTATAAATTGCAAATATACCCTAAAAATGTATCAAAATATACTAAAGACAAAGGTTAAAAAGTATGTATTTATACATTTTGTATTTTGCACATCGTTGAAATTAAGATCTCAGTGTTAATGTACAAAAGTATCGGAACAGTATCCTACCTTTATAAAATTACATGATTCCATAATTAAAAACATATGTGGAATTCTTGTTGAAGTACTGTGTGTGTGTGTGTGTGTGTGTGTGTGTGTGTGTGTGTGTGTGTGTGCCCTACCTCTCTGAGAGGTTCGTTGAGTTCTTCCAGGATGCTCTCCTCATCAAACATCTTGCCCTGGTATCTGTGCTCATAATAGTCATGGATTTTCTGTCGGAAGTCAGCCGGCAGCTTATGGAAGGACATGTACTGCTCCACTTGTTTGTACTGGGAAGGAGTGGGGAGTGGGTTTGAGAAGGATAATGATCCATTAATGCGGGGCATGTAATGATTGAAACACAGAGTGAAACTGTCATTAACCAACAGTCAGCATGTTCACCACCACATTATAAAGCAATAAATAAAAGATTATCCCAGTGGCATAACCGCTCTCATCCACCCACCTTTTCCTTTAAAACACTAAGTAGGTGCTTACACCAGTTTAATAGCACAAGGGATCAGATCATGTGTATTGATATGTATACACATATCTTTCTTTATATATCTAATAATTTTAATAATACATTGCTATATACATATATCTAAATATGCATACATGTGTTTTTGATAGATAGACATCAACTAGCATCATCTAAACAGAGATATTCAAACAAGCAATCAGCAAAATACAGTAGGCATTTTACATATAACCTTGATGCTATTTTGTTTACAGTTGATTTGGTTTTTGAAATACACTTTTTTATATCTACAATTGGGAAAACAATCAACAGATGGATACAGCTAATCAATGACAAACAACCAGATATCATTCTTGGGATGATGCAACAGTTGTACCAATGGTACTTCCAATGTGTCAACGCTCTACAACAACACCAAACAGTGTAATACACGCCCTTCAGCTGTCAACTGAGATGAACACACTCACCCCTTTGATCAATGAGACCTGGAAGTTAATCAATGCCAGATCAATGGGATGTGAAGGCTGCTACACAGCAACCACACAAACAACCAGCCTCTGTTGTTGAGATATGCTAATCACAATCCATCCAAAGTGACCACTGAGGAACCAAGCACATCAAAATGTACTCCATTAAGTCCCATTCAGCAGACTGCTGTCCAGCCCGGCTCTGTCCTGCATGGCCGGGCCGCAGACAGGGAGAGATAGATGTGGTAGTAAAAGCAGCAGACAGTAAACTGTTGAGAGATAGAGCGATTTCTCCTTGTACTTTGCTGTCAGATTGTGTGCAATTCAACCCACGTCAAAAGGAAAGCTTCATAAGACCGCAGCTCAGCCCGGCACCTATGAAGCTGTCCAAAACACAACTTTGAGAGGCACTGTGACAGCTCAGCGGGCTAAAGCGCAGACCGTGTACTCACAATTTCGGGGATCCGAGGCAGTCGTATTTCATACTGTGTCTGTCCCGTTGGTCCTTCAACTCTCCACCATACACTCTCTGATAAAGAATGAACACCAGAAAACTGATATTAACTGGCATCCACTGGCAATTGGCTTACAATGGCTTCAGCATGGTAGCCTGGAGGTAGTGAGACCGTCCCATAACAGGTTCATTTCCTTCTACATCTAATAATCAACAGCCATATGTCCTGCCAAAGAGTCCCTGAGCAAGACATTAAACTGAACCTGCTCACTCACTGCAAGTCACTCTGGATAAGAGCATCAGCTAAATGACTAAATTCTAAATTGCTTACACTCGGAGACAGACAGACTGGCCCTTTGTCTTTCCCAGAAAGAGACACACTTGGCAATCACTCATGCATTTCCAATTGAGCATAACAATACACACACACACACACACACATACACACACACACACACACACACACACACACACACACACACAGAATCCCAGTCTCAAACCATACAACAAAAGGTCATTTGATCTTTGCAGCACAGGACAATAAAATCCTCACTTTCCCCAGCGGCATCGTACAAACACAGAGCTCGTAAAGAGACAGATTCATGATGACAGTATTTTAAACTCGTGTGTTAAAGACGACGAGCGATCAAGTAACCTTACTCTCATTCCATCACAGAGCTAATATGGCATTTGCACCTGAAATACCAGACTAAACAGGCCCCATCGTGAGTAGAATTTCACATAACTGGCAACACTGCATTAGCAAGAAAATGATTTAAAGTACAGTATTGACTGTAGGCTTAATGCTATCCCACTGAGTGTTAAGCTTATACCTATACTGTTGGTGTAGTGGTCATGTACAGCAGAAGAGAGTTGGGTATACTATGACCCCACATTACTGTGTGTCATCACTATGCTCAGAAAAAGTGCTGGGTATTTCTGACTGATACCTGCATATACCGTACCTTCATCTACACCAGTGGTTCTCAACCTGGGGGTTGGTATCCCCCAGGGGGTTTATGATCATGTTTATTTTTCAAATTTGTCTGTAATTTTTGCTTTTTTCTTGTGAAATGCTGAATAGTTTTATACCTCTAGGCCTCCTCAGATAATTCATCAAATTCAAAAACTTGGGAAAATGATTCTTTGAACTGTTGGTTGAACTGTTCATGGCTCTGCATATGCAGCCTGTGATGAAGTCGTGAGTAGGCATCACTTTGTTTTAAGGGGTCACAAGCCAAAAAAGGTGGAGAACCACTGATCTACACTACCGATTTCACCCACTAGTTGACAAACCCACAACGAAGCTTCTCCACTGAGAGGCCATATGTCATAAACATGACCATAAATAAACAAATCATTTTAAAAAAACCCGTGAATTATTCAATGGCCATGTAAAGCAATGTCTCCTGGGTGAACGGAGCTCCGCCGCTCTGATGGAGTTACGCAACACATCGCCTCACCTGCATGAGCGGCTCTGCTCTCTGACACCTGCAGATGGAGCGCGGCCTGAAGAGCCGACCCCGTGTCACAACTCCTCACCCTATGTGTCAGAGCCATCGCCGCCGCCGCGCTGAGAGCCGGTGAGCCTTTCACTGAATAAGAAAGTGCTGATTCTGAGGAAATTGCAGGTGTGGGTATAGTCACGTACCGAGGGGGAACCTTACATCCCCCACAGAGATGTAGCGCCTGAGCCGAGGAGTGACTCAGGTCAGACGTCAAACTCATTCAGGTGGATTGCGGCTCTTGTGAGTTGGAAAGAATGAGGCAGCAAAAGACTATCTGATTGGCTTGAGGTGGCGGCATTTAACGACCTGCCTTTGAGAGGCGTGTCGCAGCGTGCCGTATTGATCGGCGCCGGGCCTACCTGACAACTCTCCAGTGTCATTGAGGGAGAGGGAGCGAGCGCTCGGCCAGTGCGTCACGACGCCCAGAGGGGACTGACAAACACCCAAATGAGAGTGAAAATGACATCCATTCTCAGTGTCACTTTGATGACAGTGTATGCGGCAGCAAAATGCTCCTCTGACATTTTGTCATCTAAACTGCTGTTTTGTGGACTCATTGCAGTGTGTGATTCTTCATTCAAAGCTAAATTTATCAAAAGTGTTTTGTCTTTCACTTTGATTGCATTTTTCCTCTTTTATACTGTTCCTACATAACCATCGCCCCTTTCCTATCCTTTCCTTTCCTTTCCTTTCCTTTCCCTTCCTTTTCCTTTCCTCTCCTCCTTTCCTACTCTTTTCCTTTCCTTCCTACTCCTCCTCTCCTTCGTCCTACAACCTCTCGCCTCTCCATGAGAAATTCTAATTCGGGTTCATCCCAAACGACCATGTGGATGTATAATTCATTCACTTCATTCCCGGCTAAATCGGCTCATTACATTATAAAGCACATTCACCAAAGAGAAGAAAATCAGATAGCGCAGAGCCGGAGCTTGTCTTGTCTGTCTTAAATTCAGAGATGTGTACAGAGGGAGGAACAACACAGTGTGGGGCCTCACACAGTGCAAAGTCTCAGAAAATGAAACGGAGCCTCTGCAGAAACACTGGAGATCTTAAAACTCAGTCAAAGAGAGAGAAGGCCAAAGGACACTGACTCATATGGGTTTGTGTATCGCTCACATTTCTGCCAGAGCCAGTGAATATCTTTTGGCACAACTTAAGAGAGTTTGTTTTGTCTAAACCCTGGTGGAGGAATCTCTTGGGCGACTATCGCTGCGAAGTCAGCCTCAGTCTGGATAATGGGAGTGATCAGTGACAAGGCGTCTGGCTGAGAGAAGACAGATTGCTGTTGTGGATGACGGCAGCAGCAAGAAGAGGGAGAGGAGGAGGAGGAGGAGGAGGAGGAGGAGGAGGAGGAGGAGGCGAAGGTGGAAAACAATCTTGTATCCTGTGGCACGTCATGTCAGGCAGCTTGGACTGCGGTCTGATTGGACTGCTGTCTGATCTGTCTCATTCAGTCCCGCTGACTGGATTTACTATCTCAGCTCTTACAACTGCAAGGGTGTAGGGCTGATTGGACAGAAACACACCTGCTGAAGCCATTAAGAGGTGTGGTGGTTGTATATTTTTAGACTTATACACTACCAGTCAAACGTTCGGACACACCTGATTGAATGTACTATGATTTTCATGATCTTAAAGCCATTTTGATCTAAAGGCTTATGCTTAAATGCTTGAAATTTGTTTTTTAGACAAATATAAATAATGAAGTTGATTCCTGTGTATGAATTTCTTTCCAAAGCGTTTGCCTTTCCATCAAGGCAAAGGGTGGCTACTTTAAAGAATCTAAAATATAACATAGTTTTGATTTTTTTGGGTCACTGCATAATTTAATTTGTGTTATTCATAGTTTTGATGTCTCTATTATTCTAAAATGTGAAAAATAGTAAACATACAGAAAAATGTGTGTGTCCAAACTTTTGACTGGTAGTGTATGTCTAATCTACTGTCTGTTGTATGTCTTGGCTGCTCCTTTGCACTGTATATACAGTAGGTCTTTCTGCCCTTGTACCATGTGTCAGTTTGTACTGTAGACTCATAGGTCTCTGCACCAAGGCCACCAAGACACATTTCTGGACATTTATTCTGCATGGAAAATGGAAGTGATTCTGATGCAGATATTACAGTTGAGCTGACATGGAAACCTCCACACAGTGGTGCACTTCTGCCAGCTTGACCCACAACTCGGGCTGCAACAGAATATGCCGGCAGACTTGTTTTGCTACTCTCCAAATGATAAAAATGTCACACACAGTCCTATCTGGAGGCATGGCGAATTCACTCAGCAGCATCAGCATCAGCCTCGCTGGCGTGGCTGGCACTTTCTGCTCCGGATGTTTTTTAATAAACACGTCTTCAGCTCAAATACTAATCCATGCAGAGCGGCAGAAAAAATTCATAGCAGCAAAAAAAAAAAAAAAAATCTGACAAGCGATCAGAAAAGGGTTCTGGAAATGCACTTGCCTGTCCTCAGCAAAAATATATAAATTCTGGAACAGGGTGAAGACGCATTAGACATGGGCCTGTTTTTAGATGTGAGTAAATACACAGAGGCATACAGTATATTCGATAAACCTCTCTTCAGGTTTACTCATTGTGAATGGACTTCTGACGTAGAGACTGATCATATTGATGTCTGACTGTTACTTTTCAATTTGTCCCTAACTTGAGGAAAATAGGCCTACTAGTCACTACTATCAAACGGGTATTATAAGATATTAGTTTTGTGTCAGTATTCAGTTTGTTTCCACCTTTCCATGTGGTGTGAATTCGACAGGACTTTTATATCAGTGGTAAAAACATATTATATCCGTGGCCTAACAGCTCAGTAAAACCAGCCTCTACCATCAATAACAGGAGAGCAGGGGAGGGGGGGGCTGAGGAATGGTATCTTCCTTGGACAGGTTGTATCCATTCCTCATGGACATAAGACACAATGGGTTTCTCCCAAGGCTTTTAACACCAGTGAGTCCAGGGCACACAGTAAAACGAACAGCACCAATGAACCATCAGCCTGCTGGAGCTCTAACAGAGGGGAAATACAAGTCAATAGACATCTATAAACCATTTATCGGACACATTTTACACCCGAACATGCAACTGTTCATTCAGCCCCTCAGATGAAAAAAACCTAAGGCAGGTTTGACAAAACGCAAGCCAGACAAAAGGCCAGCGCAGTCAAATGTACACGCTGCAAAATATCCAGAATCATTGTCCAGATATCTTGCAGTGCACCAAGACTTGTGTAGACAGCAAGCCCCCTCTGTCTCCCACAGGTTTCCCCTCCCCCTCACTTTACTCCCTGTAGCAGCCAGTTAGCACTGCACCTCTCAAGGACACAACCACCAGAGAGAGGGATAGACAGAGAGAGAGAGAGAGAGAGAGAGAGAGAGAGCATGGGAGGGGAGGGGAGAGATAAAGGCAAGAGTGAGATAGGAGATAAAGCAGAGAGACAAATCAGGAAGCGATATTTAAGAGACGGAGAGAGACGCGAAAAGGGGGGAATAGGATGATGCAAGAAGGGCAGTTAGAGAGGCATACAGGATGAGACAGAGTGAGTGAGGCCAGCGGAAAGAGAGAGTGGGGAGAGGGAAAGAGCCATTGACAGAGAGAGAGAGAGAGAGAGGGAGAGAGGCAGCCATGGTTGCTTACGTCACCTTCAGGACGACATTGGCAGGACACACAGGTCTGCTGCCTCATCAATTCTACCGCTGCCCAAGGGGACATCATATCTCACACACACACACACACACACGCACACACACACACACTCTCTATGTCTCTTTCTCTCTCTCTCTCCCACATCTGCCCCCCCCCCCCACATACACCCAGCCCCCGGCGACGTGGCTCTACCTGGCCGAACACACCCGCAGCCTCTGATTGGCTGCTGAGAGCCAGCAACACTCCCCCTGCTCCCCAGCCAGCGAGACTCTGCTTGGAAACAGAGAGGCTGTGCTGTTAGCGCTACAGCCACTGCTGCAGCGCTGCTCAACAATGCTCCGCTCCCCAAACCTGCTCCAGCACATATTTACCTGATATTCACAGGAAAATACCATCTAATGACAATCGAGCTGTCATGCTAAAATATTAGCACTTTAACAAAACCCAGTAATGTTTTGTGATGAAGGTCATATTGCAAAGGATACTGTTCTGGTGTGACTTGATGCAACAAGACATCCAATTCTATATGTCACACATTTTGAGACATTTTATAAATTCATATTCACGATATTCAAGTCCTCCATTGTGCTTAAATGCATGTATGATGATGTATGATAGTCACCATTTAGTCAGCAGCAAATATCTCAATGTTGTCAATGATATTCAAATTTGAGAAACTAGATGAGCGTGCGTCAGACGAGGAACAGAGAGAGAGAGAGAGAGATAAAGTGATAAAATGTGTTTGTTAATGGCTTGGACAACTGTTCTGTTGTGTTGTCAGAAAGAGTCAAGCACCTTGACTGCTGGAAGAGTTAGAGAAAGAAGCAAAGAGAGGAAAGTGTTGAGAAAGTGGGATGGAGGCGTTTGTTTTAGTGAGGCTCCTCACCTTTTCCTGATACTGCCGTCTAGAGGAGTCCAGGGACTGGATGAGAGCAGTGGCATGGCCAATGAAAACAGCATAGCAAGTAGCTCCTACAATCATACTCAGCATGGTGAGCCAGATATCTGAGAGGCTCTCCGGAGCCTGCCGGCCATAACCGATGCACAGCATGTGGCTCATCGCCTTGAACACCGCAAAGGAGTACAGCTCAGACCAGGTATCGTTCTGTGAAAAGAGAAAAAAAGGGAGGAAGGGGGTGTGGAGGTAAACAAACAGTTAAAGTCATCAGATGTTACATAAAAGACATGTTTTGAGGGAAAGTCAGCGGGAGAGAGTAGGGAGCCAGCAGAAAAGCTTTGGGGACAGCAGGGTCAGGGAACAGCACTTGTATAAATGAGAACTCCAGGGACAGAGTTGCATTAGAAAGTAAGAGAGAGGAACAGGAAACGACATCAGGGGAATCCTGTGAGGCCTAATCAGTAAGGTAGAGACGGTTTGGAAATGATTTCCTCAGAGAGAAATGATAATGAGAGGCCATTAAATATGCCCTTTCAGAGGCACTGCCATATGAATAGGAATCTGCTATAAGCAGTGACAGCCCGGCTCCAGTCACCAGGCTGCTTGTGTTAAGTTTCATGAAGCAGCATTACTCAGATTGCAACTTAGAAAACGTCAAGAGACATTAGTCATATTCTTAGATCACTTTGAGAACATCTCTCACACTTTACTTTAGAATCGGTGCTCCGTATATTTTCTTAATTGAAAATAGTGGCCCAATGTTCTTACACTCTCTGGCTACTTGCCAAAACTCTCTCCTCCACAAATGAGGGGGGCGAGGGATCAGAACAAGCTCAATTAATCCGATACGTTTATCTCCCATCCTTCCTTTGTTCCTTCTTTTCTTTCCTCAGTACTGATTTGTGGCTGCTGTGACCCCCGCCTGAACAGAGTACCGATAGAAGTTAATTCAAGATAGAGCCAAAAGTGGGGAATGAAGCATACTTTCTATTGGTCTTTAACTAATCTACCATAAGAACACAGAGTCTAGTCTATAATAACAGCACAGCCACAGTCCAGGGAAATTATGATGTTAAAAGAGCGCCCGAAAACCTCTTAGAGTCTGTTTTGGAGAGAATATAAAACCAACATTTTCCATCATACCCTCGCCCCCCCACCTCCATCCCTCCTCTCTCAATTACCATTTGTGGCAGGCCACACAGAGGTTACAGTCTGCACACAGGTAGCAGAGACAATCCACACTATCCTGTCTCAAGTTACAACCCATTGAAATACATTAGCAATTTATTTAGCAGTAGCAGTTTATTTGCTATTATAAGATAGACTAATATAAAACAGGCTATTCTTTGCATGGCTTATTCCAAATAAGTGAATTAGCCTCTCCATAATGTATGCATACAAACATTAACATTATGCTAACAAAGATGGTTATGTATAAGTATAAATTATTGAGTTGCACAATAGGTCTTCAGCATATAGAGCTACAGGTACAATAGAGTATCACACTGTTACTACATACAATGCCATAATGGTTTGTTATCATCCGAGATACAACATTAAAGGGTCGTAGCGATAGAAGAACTCTCTCTCCGTCAGGAGTAGGGGAAAATGAAGACTCCAAAAATAAATATAGCTCCACCAAGTGGGCTCTGGCTAAATGGTGTATGTGAAAACAGAAAGAGAAACAGTGGAGTGAAACAGATTGAATAATAGATGAACGATGAGCACTTTGATTCTGAAATAGCACAGGCGAGAGAGAGAGGGAGAGAGAGAGAGAGGGAGAGAGGGAGAGAGGGAGAGAGGAGGGGAGAGAGAGACTGTGAGAGAGAGAGAGAGAGAGAGAGAGAGAGGGAGAGAGGGAGAGAGAGACTGTGAGAGAGAGAGAGCGAGCTAGAATGTGAGAATGAGTGTGTGTGTATGTGTGTGTGTGTGTGTGTGTGTGTGTGTGTGTGTATATGAGAGAGAGAGAGACAGACAGAGAGAGAGAGAGACTCCATGTCCTCATAAGTCTCAGCAACCCTCCCAAGAGATTTTGGATTGGGAACTATCCATTTCTTTGTTGGTAATCACCGTCTCCATTAGCTGCAGATAGTAGATTTGAAGTTAGCTGATAACACAGGGGAACCTGAACTTTTGGGGGCTTAAATTTGCCACCCGGTGTCCTAAAATGCCTCTCATTATATGTGAATTTCACCGGCCAATTTAACTCTTGAGCATCCAAACAGAATGATCACATACAAGTTATGTACCTGCCAAAGTGGCCACCAGAACCTACCAGCCAAAGTCTGAATTTACCAGCATTTGGCTTGTGGCTAGTGTTAATTTCAAGAACAATAAAGAGAAGTTAAGTACACCCGAAGACCTTAATAAAAGCTGAACTTTTGCCCCGCTACCAGTCTCATCAGTTTACACCTCTCTGCACCAAGGGGTCAAGGACATAGGATTGATAGGTGCAGGGATGGAGGAGAGGACAGAGGAAGGGAGAGGGAGATAATGGAAAATGGAGTGATGACACACTGAATGACCGTGGATAGGTGTGTCTGACGGCCGGTAAGCTGGACAAATATCAACAGATAATAGTCACACATGTAACAAATCTTCTGGCTCGGCCCTGTCACACACCTACCGGTTCAGTTTACAAAGGCTTATCTGAATTTACAGTGCAGTCTGCTCTCTCTCTCGCTCCCTCTCCCTCTCTTTTTCTTCCTCTCCCATCTCTCTCTTTGTCTCCATCTCCCCCTCTCTCTGCCTCAGTGCTCCTGGTCTCTTTATGTTCTGTAGGGTGGGCAGTGAAATATATGTGTTTAATCTGGGAGTGGAGGGCAAGGCATCCTCTTGCCCAGGCCCTTTCACTTTAAGCCCTGAAAGAGAAGTGGCATATTCTATCCATCAAACATGAATGCCATCTGATGGCTGTCTGGACTGGTTTGAATGGTTTGGATGGGCTTGTACAGCTAATCATAGGAATTTAGACCCTGATAGATGCGTAATCTGTGATTACTCACAACACACTTTGATTACGCTCTTGTACGTTTCCATATTCCTTCAACTTACCCAGTTGGAAGCACAGGCAACACTTATTTTCAACATGTTGATACAACATAGCGGGCTCATTCTGAACAAAATATCTAAATTCCCCTGGGACTGAGATGATCCCATCCTTTTCTCACCTCTCTTCTGAAACAAACACCACCTAATATCTAATCCATTTACAGAGGTCTGACAGCAGCTTTCACTTTTCATCTTTATACACTGTTATGGGCCTAGTGAGTAGTTCAAATCAAATTTGCTCTGTCCAGCAGTGGACCTCTAATGCTGTTTGTCCAAACTAGGTTCAGTGAGTAAATAAAGTGATTTAAGACCATACATAGTGATTACCGGATTATGTTCTCCAAGTGAACAAGCCTGTGTAGTGCAAAACCCCCTCTTGCTGATGGCAGTGGGGGAGACAGGAGATAGGGCATCTCTGTGATGTGGATGCAGTAGGGGGTTGGGTACACAAACAGTTGTAATTACAGAGTTGAAACCGTACACCCTGTGTGTGTCAGTTAGCGGTGCTGTCACTATTATTACCCATTCGCCTCTGTGCTCCACTCACGCACAGCCACCAAACCGCACCGTACCACGGACATTAACTGTGTGGCTGACGGGGGAACAGCACAGGGCCACCTAATGCTAAAAACACATAAAATGAAATGAATGGATAGAAGTTGTGGTGTGCTGTAAAAACAACATATACCCCCTGAGGCATTGTAACTTCTATTGAATCCAATTACTGGCTTGCGGATGTCACCCAGAGTTACAGAGTGTTCTCAACGCCCTCCATGGGTCCCGCCTGTGGGCCTGCGGACCACCAGCGCATACAGCGGCCTCTGTAGGGTGCTAGGCTTGATGGATGGCCTGGCTGCAACACAGTAGCTAATGTTACGAGTTGTCAGCCACTCAATAGGGGGGGTGGTCTCAGGTGGCTGTAGGCAGCCTGTACCACGCCAGAATAGCCCTTTAGTTTGGGAGTGACGGCTCTCTGGAGACTGACTGTCCTTGATTATACAGAGGGGGAGAGGAATGGAGGAGTCAGTGGCCTGCCAGACTACCTCACTGCCTGTCAGCCCTTGACTTCACCATCCTGGACTTCAGACTCCGCACTGTACACAGAACAAGGTTGCAGCCACTCTTCTGTGTGTCTAGAAGCGTATAAAAGCCGACCTGTCAGGATTTCTTGAAGTTGCGGTTGGAGTGATTATAGTGCTTGGCAGGGAAGGTCGGGACGGTTTATGAAATTTGACATTATACATACAGGAAGCGACAAACGGAGAGGCTGAGCTGTTCAGAGACTCACACCGGAGCAGGTGTGTCCACTAACCCCAAGGCTCTGACTCCCAGCCTAGGCTTTGATCCATCATCTCCTGCCTCTCATCGCATCATTCAACTCTTCGCCTTCCTCTGAAATACACATACACCTCTCAGTGTAACAAGTAAAACCCAGTGTTGAATCTACTCTATCTTTGCACAAAAATAATAGGTACTATAATCTATAAGCACACAACTATAAAAACAAAATAGCACCAGTACTATAGTAGTCACAAAGAGGAATTCCTTCCCCTTTAACAACATGGGAGAAAGGACATTTATTCTCAACACAATGTTAACTTGTTTGAGCTGGAATTACTTAAGTAAGGCAATTAAAATAAAAAGCAACTGCTGTCATCTGGCATCCAGGAAATATTTTCAAATAGGAAATTTACAAGTTGTCATGGCAGGCCCTGACGATGTCGGGGAGCAGAACCCAATCCATTTAAAACCTCATTTGGACCGGTGCCTTGTGGCTGAGCCAGCTTAGTCTCCCCTCACCCAGTAAAAGGCTGGGCTGACAGATAGACCTATAAACAACCAGCTTTTATCTCCCTGAGAGAGATGTGGCAACAAAGAGCCCAGCTGCCCAGCCACATTCCCCCCCATCCCTCTGTTTTCCCCTTTTATCTTCCCTGTCATCGCCCCACCATGGCGAGGAAGAGGGATCTGGAGGTGTGCTTAAATCTCTCTTTTCTGCCCGTTTCTTTTTCATTTATATCCTCAGGTCTCTGTGTCTGGCACACTGGCTGAATGCTATTACAGAAGACTTATAAATGAGCAATTTTATTGATTTACTAATTTAAAACACTGATTTTTCATCCTAAATCCATGATAGTACAATTGTGATAGACGTTACTTAGGCTAATGATGGTTCTCGGAATAGTGGAGTGTACAGTTTTGAAAATGGACCTATTGATCCAATCTATATGTATATCTATTACCGCTAAGCTTAATGACCCTGCATTTAGTATGTCCAGGACCCATATTTATTATGTCTGACCCACAGAATTTAGTCTTGATTTTAAGCATGAACAATTCTCTCCCAAAGCTAGAAATAATAGAGCCTATACATTCTCCTGATGTTATCCTGGAGGGCAATAACTGGAATTAATTTTGTGACAACAAAGGTGATTTGATGGGAATATGAGCCCATTTTCTGGTCTATGTATCTTCCCAATTAAATAAAGCTCATTTAGATGTAACAGTTCAAACAAACACACACTGAATCAAGGCTTTCCTCTACTGATGGCATAATTTACTAGAGCATTGGTTTCTCGTTTCGAGTTTTTCGGTTTTGGGAAAGAGTTTATCATGGTCACAAAATATTGATTGT
The DNA here is from genome assembly GCF_048128805.1 of Centroberyx gerrardi. Taxonomy (NCBI): domain Eukaryota; kingdom Metazoa; phylum Chordata; class Actinopteri; order Beryciformes; family Berycidae; genus Centroberyx; species Centroberyx gerrardi. The sequence goes on from NC_136009.1 coordinate 13,987,145, forward strand.
TTAGTTTTCTGATGATGGTCAGACACTTCAATCAATATTTTGTGACCATGGTTAGCTCTTTCCCAATCAACTCAGACTGTAGAAAATAGGGATAATAGATGCAAATTCAGTATAAGGGTGAATTTTTGCATAGACACATACCACCATCTTGTTGAGGGACACCCAGCAGTCGGAGGGGAAGTCCTGCAGCATGGGAACCAGGAACTGTAGGCAGCCGTCCCAGTGACACAGCAACAGCATCATACCAATCAGGTTAAAGATTCGCATCACCGCACTGGCAAGGTCATAGGTCATATGGAAGATCTGGAACAAGACGAGGAAACACCACAGGGAGGAGAGTTAAAACAGTGAGAGGGAATATGGAAAAGAAAGAACACTTCATGCTGTAGTTACATTTCAGTGAACATTGCTTTTATATGCGAAGACTGTTTTTTAGTTTCTGTTATCTCTACTTCGTCAAATGCTTAAGAACTGTTTAGGAATTCATTTCACAGTGCCAGAGACAGGATTTGGAGTTGGCCATCCGGTCAGTAACACAGCCTGGACGTCTTTCCCTTGGATTATACCAAGCTTGATTAATGAATAGGGGAGACAGGTTCCCATCAGTCCCCAATCAAACACAGCAGGAACAGGCGAGACATTTGTTACAGAGAGACACAAGGCATCAATCAGAGCTCTGACACGCACACGCAGCCTAGTCACACGCACAAAACACTCACGCAAGCCTGCAGGCACACTAACAAGACAGACACGCCAACACACACACACACACACACACACACACACACACACACAGAGTGATGGACAGGGAACCATCATGATCCTTAACAACTGATAGTCTATGTCGTCTCACACATCAATCATCCTCAGTCATAGGACAGTCACTTAAGCCAACCATCTATCACTGGACTCACTTCAACAAACTCTTTGTTGCCAATTAACAATTTGATGGTTGTTTAAATATCATAATGATCTGTACAACATCTCAATCTATTAGAAATCAGAATTTTTCTCCACAATAACAACAGCCGAGCCTCTTGTAGGAAAGTCTGATAGAGTCTACTATGAAGGAATGTCTTCAAGATGAGAAATGGGTCATTTCTTACTCAGTGCAACTGAGGGAGAGGTGATACTCTGTGATATGTGATATATCTTGGTGAGGAATGGGATTGGACATGAATCACACGTGCTGATCTTTCTAAATGCCACTTTAACCTTTATGGGATTTTCACAGTCGGTTTGTATCAATCGGCAAGTAACAAAATACTGTAATTTGTCAGATCTGTTCATCGAGGATAGATAGGAGAAAGTCTAAAGGTGAAGCCTCGTGATCACTGCAGTACAATGGATGGAGGTGTTCAGCACCTTGGACAGCACCATGCAAGTTACTGGAACTTTACAGTATAAGATAGAGATCCTTGCTCATCCAAATATAAACTGAAGACTGATTATGTAAAAGAATGGAGGAGGGAAGGAAGGCATCAGAGGTTTTTGAACTGGGCATCAGGAGGTCCATCTGCCTATGTCAGTGTCTCTTTAACTCTAGACCACATCTCAGCCCTCATCCTCCATGCATGCCAAGTATCACTTCCCATCATGCACCACTGTGTGTGTGTGTGTGTGTGTGTATGGGTGTGCGTGTATATCACATCATGTCTCCAGAAATCCAATTATCCAAAGGTCAAGTGAGCAGCCGGGCCCCACTGCGCAGCTCACCACTGCAAAATGCCAACACCAGCCTGCCAATACTGGCATAAGCGAAAAGTCGAGTGATCTCATCACACCGTTGGACCTCCTGTCTCCCAGGCCGCTCTCCTTGATGTGAGAAAGGAGTCCAAGGAGAGACTGGAGCAGGGGCCCAACGCAGTGCGTCCAACACAGAGAACACAGAGAGTGAATCAAAACGGGGCGGGCAGGGAGCAAATGGACAGAGATCAGTCCAGAAGGAGCAGATTCTACCTAGCAACAGCGCCCACCGCCACATTCAAAGACTCCCAGTCAGACCCCTGAGGGAACGCCTGCTCGCCTAACCTCTCCAATGCTTTTAAATGAACAATTAGCCTGATATAAAATCGCACACAACAGGCCCCTGGTGTTGCACATTATCACCATCCTCTACCCCACCTGCTCCTCCTCTGGCGCCTTAATTGATTAATAGTGTTTGCCCTGGTAATAGCCTGCTTATCAGACCGTCCGATGCCGCCTGTGGGACTAGCGGGTCAGGCGAGGAGACGGGGGGAGATGACAATTACAGTAATTAGAATGCAAAGTTTGCTAAAGCTTACGCATCCCGCCAATATTATACAGTTCTCACCAGGAAGCAGGTGAGAACATTAACATCCAGGCTCCAGGCCCAGGAGGGCGGGCCACTCGGAGCAGAGCGGCTCACAGACAGAGAGGCAGACTGTTGGCTTGGTCACCGGCCAACATCGGCATATTGGAGGGAAATCGGTGACCTTGCATCACAATCTAGCCAGATACCTGTGTGCCTACGAGTCCTACGTGTGTGTGACTAGAGTCAATATAATCGCAATACAAAGGTATGATCTTAGGGACAGATGAGCCACTTTATAGCCTCCTTCTGGCACTGACCCCTCCCTTCCGGATAATAGATTAAGGGAAGTTGTCAGGTCATAATGTGGAACTATTTCATTGATGTCATTGATTAATGGGTTCTCTGTCACTTAACTGTAATCTAGTGCAGCCTATACTCCTTTCTTATATACTAAAATTTTTCCTTTTTTCTTTCTTATGTATTATATTGTTAAATAATCTTGTAATTGTGCAAAAAAATATATAGATAGCACTTGATGGTGTGATCATGTGATGTGGATTCAAGTCATGTAATTTGGACCCGTGTCTTTTTAAACACCTGTGATGTATTGGTGCAATCAGTAAGCGAACCTGAGGAAGCAACAAGCGAAATGCATTGTTCACTCCTTTTATAAGCCTATTTTTCAAATGCTATAAGAAAAATAAAGAGGTGATTATATTGTCGCAAAGCCTCACAGTGTGCGGTTTGATAATTTCTTAAAGTAGAGTCAATACAATATTTACTAAGGGACTGTTATGTGTCAGTAAAGCATGTGCTCTTACCTCTTCCCATTGGTGGATGTAGCGTATTAGTCTGGAGAGCCTCAGCAGCCTCAGAAGGCTCAAGATCTTGGTGAAGCGGACGATCCTCAGGGCCCGGGCCGTCTTGTACACCTCCGAGTCGATCCCTTTCTCCACAATGAGGAAGATATAATCCACGGGGATGGAGGAGACAAAGTCCACAATGAACCAAGTCTTTAGGTACTTCTTCTTGATGGTTTTAGGGTCCAAAATGATGTCCGAGTTGTCCTCGATGATGATTCCAGTGCGAAAGTTGAGGACCAGGTCCATGAGGAAGAAGGTGTCGGAGACCACGTTGAAGATGATCCAGGGTGTGGTGGTCTCGTCCTTGAAGAAGGTGATGCCCACAGGGATGATGATCAGGTTGCCCACCATAAACAGCAGCATTGTGAAATCCCAGTAGAACCTGATAGGCATGGATGTGTGTGTGGGTGCGTGCGTACGTGGCAGTGTGTTTGTGTGTGTTTAGAAGTGTGTGTGTGTGTGCGTGTGTGTGTGTGTGTGTGTGGAGTACAGGAGGGGGAAAAGGGGGAGGGGAAGGAGACAAAAATAGAGTCAGATAAGAAAAGGGAGTTGCTGTGGAAAACCGATAGGCACAAGAGACTTCCTAATTCAAGGCAGGAAAGTGTAAACGAACTGCAGGATCCTGCCTGAACAAGCAGAGTATAATGAGCGAGAGCAATCACTTCTTCAAGATTAAATTATATACAGATGAAGGCATTATTATGAGATGAGAGTCACGCATTTCAGTATAATCATTGGTTATAAACCATTTCTCTAATTATCATAGTGAATACAATGAAGAAATCATATTGTTGTCATTAGAAATCTGAGTGTTTATTTGTGTAAAACAAAGAAAAAAAAACATGAAATAAATATGGCTAATGGGTTGTTTCTTTTTCTAAGGTTGGACTTATGTGATTTCTATGACTGATTGAACCAAATTTGCTCTCCAAGCTGCATTTTCAAGGTTTTGATGCTTCTAAAAACAAAATCCATGGGAGTTTCATCCGACTTTCTAACCCAAAGACTAAATTTGGAGCTCAAACCGGCCAAAACAACCTTGTAGTGTACATCCCCGTGTTGTGAGGCTAGGCCAGTCCATATTGTCAGCAGTGACGGCAGGGGCGGAGTGGGACAGGCAGATCAAAGTAGTGAGGTCTGAGGCCGTCAGAGGAATCTCTGCAGGACAGGTGCAGCGCTGAGTCATTACACTGCGACTTATGCAACAAGCTCTGACTCCACTCCACGGCGGCACTAACCTCCCCGCTGATAACGTCTGAAGCAACTTTGCTATTTCACTATACAGCAATTAGCATATTGAATCATGGGGGACGAGCAGCTGTATCTCTCTGTAGGAGTTTGCGTGGTTAAAAAGTCTCCAAAGTGGCTTGTCGTCACACATTACGTTTCTACTGTTGAATATGTCTCAAGTTTAGCTCTATAGTCTCCTGACTCGGCGTTATGTTATACAAATGGGCCAAACATGAATAGGGATGCAGGGGGGGTGAAGGCAGCGGTCCAACGCGCGTGCAGACTCTACTCTGAATTAGACAGGAGCTGTCCACTCGGTGTGGTGCTGAATCCACCGTCTAGCCAGAGAGTAACCTACTAATTTTCTGACCCACAAATTCATTTCAATGGGCTCGTAAACACTAGATAAATGCATCTCGAACAAAAGGCGTATGCTAATTCACCACAATAAACCTGGGCCATGTGAATGTTCTTGAATGGGAGATTATCCCTAAAATATGTGTGTGGCAAAAATAGACGAACATGGTCCTGTTTGGTTGTCGGGGTTTGAGCCGTGATAAACAGAGCGCATCCGTCATTAAAATGCAGGATCCGGGGAGTCGTACAGGCGGATATGTCTCCAGTGAGCATGCTTGAGGTTTTTCGCACACTTGGCTCAAGGTGACATTCCGTTACTGAGTGCATCACACACACACACATACATCCTGTCAGCACGGGGCTTGTCGCAGAGCATAGCCTACTACGACGAACAATTACCCGATCTTTAAATAACCGCATTTTAAATAGCCCGAATCAGCGTTAGAGCGTTATCCTTTTGTTAACTGTGAGCACACTGCAACGAAAAGTCGAGATGAATTAGCAGGCCAGGCTTGTTGAGCATCCCAGACATGCTACAGACTGGAACCGGATTTGTTTACAACCTTGAAAGGACACTCTTTTCTACAGTCAAAACGCCTGACAACAGGTTGTTTTTGAGATTATGGCAACACGTTTCAGTGCATACATTTAAATCCATATTGATTCAAGAATAAGGCATGGGGTCAATAACCAGTAGCCTATAGCCTAACAATGGGCATGCATGTGTTCTCAATCACAGTGGTCACCTTATATAAAGTAAGTTGTAGGTGCTAGTGAGGCCCGTGCCCCTCATGACTTTCAACGTGCAACCAATGGTAGTCCCAGCTCTTACCTGAAATCGCTGTAAGGGTGGATAATCCAATTTCCAGCTGATTTAACCCTCTCCTGCTCCCTCTCCACTGCTTTTTGACTACCATACATGCGTAAGGAGAATTTGTTAACTCCAGGCTGCAGCATACTACTAAACTGCCGCTGCATGAAGCTGGCTTGGCTGCCCTGAGGTTCCGCATCGTCGGCGGCCACAATCTGGGGTCCATCCTCCGGCTTCTGGAAAGTGACAGAGTTTCTGGGTTGCTGGGTCTGAGTCTGAGTTGGGCCATGAAGTGAGGAGGAGGCTTTCCGGCTCGGTGCGTTAGAGAAGGACACCTTGGAGTCCTTTTTCTCGGGGACACCGGTGGACACAGGGGTAACGCCGGGGTTTGCGCTCTCTCCTCCCTGCCCCCCGGTCAGGGACCCGCCTGGTGTGATCGAGCCGTCCATGCTGGCGGTGGTCGAGTTACAGGCTCCTCGCTTGGCGCTCCCTCCGTCCTCGGCCCTCCCCGACCCTCCTGTCTGCTTCTCCTGCTTGGAGATGATTGAGCGCAGGCTCCCGGTACCCGAGTCCCTCCTGCATTCTCCGTTTTTGTTGCATTTCATGCTGGAAATGGGAGCGACACTGTTGCAACCATCACCCGCTGTCGCGTTTAAAACCTCTACCGCGACCGCTGATCCGGACGCATCCGCCCCAGATGCTCTGCTGGTCTCGCCACGCTGGGCAGCATCGCCCGGACAGGGTGTCTGGGTCTCGGTAGCTCTGGAGGCAGCAGTGGGCCGTGGGGCGGCAGCAGCGTCCTCTGTGTGCGCAAGGCAGGGCTCCTTGTTGGAGTTCCTCCTGGAAGCCGTGGACGCGGACGCGGCTCCCCCTCCTGGCGTAAAGTTCTTCATCCTGATACTGCCGCCTCCTCCACCTCCGCCGCCGCTGCCGCTCCCCCCGGCTCGGCGCAACCGCGGGTGCTGAAACTTGGACTCCTCTTCCCCGTCCTCTGTCTCGTCCATCACGACGTTGCTGGCCCCACCGGGCTGCTTAGCGCTCGGTGCGCCGGCAGAAACCGAGTCCAGACAGTTCTTGCTGCTGTTGCTTCTTGTGCATTTGGACGCGGCAGATTTGGGTGCGCTGATGTGGCTACATCCACTGCCGCCCGCCGCCTTCTTTTTCATGGTGGCAGCAGACGCCGGTGAAACCTCATTCCTGTCCATGACATTGAGCATATCAAATTTTGCCTCCAATTATCTTTGGAGAAAACCAATCAGAGATAGAGGGGAGATGGAGAGAAAGAGAGAGAGGGAGAGAGAGAGAAAAAAACAGAGAGGAACAGAGGGAGGGGTGGACGTGACTTCTTTGCAAACTACTGCGCTTATACTCTGGAGTCATGGTGTCACCGACGCTTAAATATTAAACTAATAAGCTATTCGACTGCGCCCAAAATCATTAAACTACTGCATGCTCTTAATTCATTTTAAATGATTTTACAGCCGAGGCCTCTCACTCATGACCTAAAACTTGATTAGCCTCAGCATGCTCTATTCACATCATCACACGGAAACAGACGCTTATCATGCTGTCAATCACGATACATGATAATATAACATGATATCAAAAGCGTAATTGCCACGTGTTAATGAAAGCGCAAATGATGTCATAGCCTATCTTTTAGAGGGTGTTTTCAATGACAACCTCTCCGAAATGATGTTACCCACAGTTGATGTGCAGCGCGCTCTACTGGCCTTACAGATCGAGTGCAGCAAGTGTGCCATTAAAGTGAAATTAATTCTGAGTCTGACTGGTCATTATCATTGTTGTGACTAATATCATAACAGCAGATAGGGTGTATAATCTCTTAAGCGGTGGAGCGATCAATTGGCGTAACATGTAGTGTCCAAGTTTGTCACAAGCAGCATCAGAATAACAAGAAAGAAGCAGCAGCAGACCAGTAATACATTTGGTAAACTATTGGCCTGCTTCTTTCAGCAGGAGACCAAACCAAACTGCTAAAGCATTCAGAGGCAGGGCGCCTAGCCAACTATTACATAATCTATGCAGATAGATGCTACCATATAATATGACCTACAACAGTGGTCAACCGTGTGCTGTATTCATCTATTGCACACACTGACATTAGGATGCAGTCAAGCTCAGCTGAGGACGCAGGGTCAGCATTACTGATTACTCAGCGCTCTATTCTCCTAAAATGCATAAAACAAGGGCTGCTGCCACATGCATAGATTGAGTCTGTAGTCCTAAGAAATGTATTGCAGAGTAATGCAGAAAGGAAATACAGGGCTATAGGCTGAATCCACACACTGGCCCAAGATGCTGAACACTATTCCCACATTAGGGATATGGGCCGAGAGAATCAGGAGCGCTCTACAGAGGAGATAAAGTAGCTAGCCTATTTTCTTTGATCTAGTTCTGGTTCAGTCTAATTTTGGTCACACATATAGGATAGCTTATGGTGTAATGGATGTGAATCATAGGTTTTCTTTTCTCATCCATTAAGACCATGTCTGTCTTCAACCTGTTGGAGCCTACATGTCTAAACACACACACACACACACACACACACACACACACACACACACAGATATCTAACAATGGCATTTCACATGCAGTACATTTTCTGAATAACATGCAAAAATATAAAGGTTGTCACTCACTGAATTTGTTTTCCCTGCATAATGCTACATTTTCAGTAAATGACTGAGATTATCATGGATGTTCTGAGTCTTCTTGATGCAGATTCCTACCTTTTGACATCAACGCTGGGAACTGATGAGCATCACGTCTCGCCCTCCCCTCGCCTCCCCTCCTCTCCCCTCCCCTCCCTCCTTCTTGCTCTCCACGTCTCTCTGCCATCCTCCTCCTTGTGTTTCACTTTTTCAGAATTATACAGCAGCAGCAAGCTTCAACTTAATTTCCTGGTATGATGCACCAGTGTGATGCTCTCAATTAGTTTTCCAAAAAGGCAAGGATCCAAAAGAAACAAAAGACTGACTGATATTGCAATGAAACAAAAAGAAGTGTCTACAGGCACAGGGTCAGATACCATGTCATGCACCTATAGGTCAAAGGTTAAACACAAATATGGAAATCTGATCTGGAATCAGTGGTTTGGATCAATCTCTACCATGAGCTCCCCAAGAAATGAGCTACTAGCCTATCCAGAATACCAGTATCGTTTCTTAGCACAACAATGTCTGCAGTCAGGTCTTCAGTAATTTCCTCTCACTGTCCTCATTAGCAGAACAATCTAAGATCCACAACACCAGAGTTATTTCTCTTTTATCTATGAAGACACACAGAAAGTGATGGGGAGGCTTTAACTGGGTCAGAATGAGTTCGGCTGATAGGGGAATATGAAGAAGAATAAGACAAGCAGGTCACAACCTGACTCCTTCCCACACAGGTTTACAGCAAAATAAACCAGTATTTCTCAACCAGTGGCTCCGTTCTGACAAGGTCATGTAAATGTGCCCTTAAAAACATGCCAACAAATATTTATATTAGCAATGGGTGGCAACACTTCATCCATTTGCACTGGCAAATTTTGGACCATTATGAATACAATTTTGAATGTATATTCTTTCCCTAGATTTGAGTGAGACACTCTCAGAGGTCACTGGTTTTGCCAAAGTGACCCTGTGCCCACCCGCTTGTTTATTCTTGCTTACGTTTTCTGGGATTACTGACAGCTATGAACATTAGACAAATAATTTCAGTGTGGTATACTTCAATGGCCAAAATGCTTCACAGCATGTATAACAATGCCATGCAGTCTCTTATTAGGGAGGTGCTTTAGGGCAGTGAAATTTTTATGAACTGCCATTGCCAGTTCTTTCAAGGCCAACATGTTTTCTTAGTTAATTTTCCTCTTCAAACAACAATGTTAATATATTGGTGTTTAATATAACAGGTTTGAAGATTTGAGAATGAGGTTAAATTTGTGACAGTGCAAAAACCAGTTAAGAGCCACTGCAGTAAACGACAGGCTCAGTTATGAGCAGGAATCTAATAAACGACTGCTTTATATGATCAATACAGTCCAAGAAGAATTCCTAGAGGCAAACTTTGCATCCAACACTTTCAAACAACACTTTCAACATGTATTGACTAGTACAAAGAAACACATACACAACTGACATTAAGACAACTGACATTCGGTCAGAATTTGCCTCAAAAAACAGACTATTTTGATTCTATCTGTGGCCATGAAGAGAGAGAAAAGTAGGCAAGGAACTCAGTTTTGTTGCTTGGGCTTCCTCACTCCTTTGCAAAGTTATGGTAACATTTTGGGTGTCTGATCAATATTGAAACACTAATCAGTACATAAGATTATGCTTCTAAAACAATACACCAATAGGCAAACATTTGCATTACACATATAATGACCTTTAAGTAGCTTTGCTCCAAAGTGATGCGGATTTGAGAGATTTTTTGTTTAAGCATTTTATTGTGATTTTACAAAATAAAATAAGTAACTTAAATTATATTTGTAACAATTGTATTCTGAAACACGTTTGGCCACTTCCCTAGACGTAATGTAATCCCATGGCTTTCTACTTTATCTTTTTTTTTTTTTTAAATGAAGATCACCATTGGAAGTTCTTAAGACTTTGCTCAATTTGTGTCTGGGGAATAAATGAGTAGGCTTGTGGAATTTTCAGCGAGGAAACTGAGTGAAAATGTGTCCACTGACGAGCTGCAGGGATCTTTACCTTTCCAAGATGCACCAAGAACATTGGATCAAATCCTACTAAACTGAGAATCTAATATGAAAACAAAAATCAAGTCCTAAATGACGTATTCAATGCAAAAATGTGAAAAAATCTTCTTTTTTTTTTTGTTCAGTAGTTTATCCAAATTCACATTCTTAACATCAAAGAGAATGTTGTGCAAAATAAAAAAACAAAAAACAAAAGGTGCAAATAAATTAAAATCAGATGCATACACTCAGTTTTCTTTCCACAAGGTTTTCATTGGATCTGTTGTCTGTACAGTGGCTGACCATTTACTGTCTGAAAAATGAATAAACTATGTACACATCTATGGACTCCAATTCAGCATGGAGTCTGCACCACCACAGGCGATTTAAAAAAAAAAAAAAAGAACATTTTGTCTTTGTGTGTCTTTTAAATATAAAATGTGTCCCAGCCTTGTGGCAAACAAACGGCTCCATCAAATAGCAGTCCACTCTGGCTCAAACTCTGCTCCAGCTCTGGTAATGATCCCATTATTATCATTATTATCAATACTATTATTATTATCATTATTATTATTATTCACAGCCTTTTTGGATCCTCCTTTAACACTGTCCCATCCCAACTCCTCAAACACTCAACAACAGCAGCAGGAGCTGTATCCAGCATCCAATCAGCACAGGGGGGAGGAATGATGATTTTCTTAAAGTTCCAGAGGGAAAAAAAGATAAAAATAATCAATAGTTCGCAATGGATTTAATAGTTCACCTCTCGACTCAAACCATCCCCTAGAGTTGAGACAGGCGACTGTCCTGGTCTCAGCTGTAGAGCAGGGGGGCGTCGAGTCTCGTTCGACGGTCGGGTGTGAGGTTTTCTGACGAGAGGCGGCGGCGACTGTGAAGGTCTACGAGTTGCTGGCAGCGTTCTCATTGCTAGGTGAACTGGGGGAGGAAGAGGACGAGGAGGAAGGCGAGAAGTTCATTCCTGATAACCCCGGTGGGTCTGTGGCTGTGTTCTGTCCACTAAGACTCTTTCTGCACACAGGACACGTGTCGTGCTACGGGGGAGAGGGATAAAGAGTCGCGTAAGAGCTCAAATTCAGTTCACCATCAGCACACAACTGAAAAGGTTTACAGATGATTGTTTGTTCTGCAAAGGGCAGTGGCATCCAATTCTGCTAAAGATGAAGTACAGCTATAAAAGATGGAGCGTACCTGTTCCAGCCACGGTACTATACAGTCATTGTGAAACAAATGATTGCATGGCAGTTGTCTAACGTTCTCCCCGACGCTGTAGTCTTCTTTGCACACAGGACACTCTAAACCAGCACCTGCACAAACAGAGAGCAAATTCATACAAATCTATATACTGCGTGTGTGACTCACGGTCTACACCCGTCACATCGGCACATCAGCAACATGCGTGAGACCTCAGTCTGTGTTCACACTGGTCCCGTTTTAGCCGCGCATCCAAAAGCGTGAAATCAAGCACTTAGCCTTGAAATACACAAGCAGAAACTAAAATATATCACTGATATGGGTTAAGTATGCCTATTTTGTACAGTTTTCCTACTGGAACCATGGAGTGAGACAAACTTTCTCCAGCATGCAACAAAAACAACAGTCCTCTCACATATAGCGGCATAGCCTACCATTCATAAAAGTGATTCTTTGCTGCTATTTCAGTGAATTTTTTATTCTTAGATCTGTATAGGAAAAATGAGATTGCAAAAGCTACCACTGTAACAGGAATGTAATTAAAAGTGAAAATCAATATAAAAATATAAATAGGATTTTTTTCAAAATTGACCATAGAGAGATGGGCTCATTCTCAGCTGTTCTCTGGTTAATAGAGAAAATGCACCAAAAAGCTGCTATTTAAATGATTTCAAAGCCTATGGAATGGTGCGTAGGTGGACAAAAAAAATAGACTTTTAGTGTAAAAAGACATATCAGGTCAGATTTGTTTTTTTTTTATTTTGTAACATATAAACATGACATACAGCAAACAACAGCGACAGAGAATAATACAAAACATGAATGTGAAACACAAACCACAGAAAACACAAAACACAAGCGAAGACATTACAATACATGACAACACAATGTTGGGGGGAGAGCAGGTCAGAGACATGCGAGCCGGTAAGGAGCTGGTGTATAAAAAGGGAAGCATTTCTGTTCTGAAAGCCAGATGACTAAAAAAACGCAGCTGAGTCTTTTCTGGTGTAGACTGGGTGTGAGTGAGTAAGTGTGAGTTTGACAGAGAGAAGCGGACTCACCCACATGTTCTTCTGTGATGGTGATGGTGGGTAAACTCTTTATCCTCTCTCTGTCTGCAGGGGGAGGACCCGTGTTTTCAAACTGGTTCAATAGCTACAATGGAAAGAAGCAAGGAAAACAATTATCAATGATATATAAGCACTAAAGTGCTTTGGGGAAGCAATATGCTGTTGTGCTGCTGTAAAATAAATGGGGATTTTATACACTGTTCCCAGAACTGTGATCCAAGAGCTCTTTGACACCATTGCCACCTGCACTTTTATCCACACTGGAGGGTAAAAAACACTTCTTTGTGTACCTGTGTAATGATAGCATCAAGCCCATTGGCACCCCAGGCATAGTCCATTGGATTGGAATGCAGCATACCCCTAAAAAACAGAAGGTGGTCAACAAGAGTGGTTTGAAAACCAATACGCATTACAGTTTTGAATTACAACATACAGTATATAAAGTACATACAGCAAGTTCAGTGTCACATACATACCATGGTCCCATCCCAATGTTTGGCATGGCTGTAGGTGCTATGATTCCATTTACTAGCTGCTGGATAATTCTGTACAGGGGAAAACATCAGACACTTTCAGCAAGTTTTCTGTGGATCAAACTGAAACCACCCAGAGAAGGAAAACCCACTGAGAACAAGGTTCCCTTTTACTGAACAAAGCTGCTGATAATGCAATACTGCAAAATACAAAATTCAATAAATGACAGAAACCAAGAGCAATCAAAGCACACATGACAAAAGAAACTATTTTGTCCACCCTTCAGTTAGTAATTTTATCTAAATTGTGTAAATCGAATGAGTGAGTCTAATTTAATCATTTCTGATACTACTTTGTTCTATATGGTAGCTGCAAAAAAGCTACATACATGTTCCTAGTTCTGTGGTGACACACAGATTTCCATAACTAGACACTTGAGTTTGACAATTTGTTGTTCTATACTTTATGAATGAGGTAATAACATATTTTATGTAAGAGGGCATTAAAGATAGACAAAACTTCATGTTCCTTCACTTCATGTTCCTTTTCCTACCCGTTCATGAAACACTTTGAAAAGAGCTATATAAATAAAGTTTATTGTTATTATTATAATAAAAGTTGGTATTGGTCTTTCCACATACCAGGAAATAACCAACCTACCTTCTGAAGCAATTCTCAGGGATGCATGAGAAATGTTTCACTCTTAATACAGTAGCACAATTAATGAGAGTATAAGCAGCAGCTAAATATAAGCTGCTGCATCTAAATAGATAATGTTCCCATAATCTAGCACTGGCATAAATGTTGCTAAGACTATTTTCTACCAAAACATGTGAAGTATACTTCACATGTAAAAAAGCTGAATGGTTAAACAGTAACTTCTGGCGTCCCAGAACATCCTCCCACACACACTCTACAGCTGAAAAAGTCTCACCCCTCTAACGTGGGCACTCCTTCGTGGCGCGTACCCTGCCGCCGAGGGACGTGTCGACCCCGGGGTTGCCGCGCACTGTACCGCTGTCGTGACGCCATCTCCCGTTCTCTCCTATTCTCTGTCTCCCGGTTGTCTTCTGTCGGCAGCCCCGCTCGAAGGTCAAAGTTCTCGTCAAAAATCCCCAGGGCAAACTGCCCGTACCCAGGGGGGAACGTGAACAAGTGCTGGTGGTCCATGTTCTGGAGGGAAAGGAAGAGACAGTGTCAGTCATGGTGTAAGGAGCAAACCAGTCGCTCTCTTGGTCCCTCTTGACCAACTGATTTAACAAATGACTGTGACCCACTGACCTCAAAGGATGGCCGGTTCTGATCACTGGTGGAGGCTGTGGATGTGGACCCATTTTCAGTACTGTGTGGAGGCAAGGTGCAGCCAGTGAAAATCATAGCTTCAGTAGTCTGTTTCCACTCAACATTAAATCAAACACATGAGCCACACAAGGGCACTTCACACTGTACCTTCTTTCCTCAGGCAGTTCCTCAATGAAGCCAGATTCACAGCGTGGACAGGTATAGTCCTACAGTGAAAATATGAATATAAATATTTGATATGTAGGCATATGGCGTGTCTATCATGTATGGCATCTCATAATGGATATAATAAGCCCTCCTATACCCGCAAGTCTCTGTGAAAAGCAGAATATGCTATTTTTAAGGGTTTTTTTAGGGTGTCCCGCTACCTGTCGTTCACAGATGTCTCACTGACAGTTGGCTAATGAAGTCAATGCGTGGGTCAACACATTGTCACAAACTGTGAATAAGACATTTGTGAACACATCAGTTAGCAAGTTCTTCTCTTGACAATGCCCTGCCATACTGTTGTTACTGTAAAATTCAAGAAGCTTCCCATGAATAGCTTAACCAGATTGTTGAGGCAGGCAGCCTGTTGTTACAACGTTAACGGCACACACGAGACTGCTTTTAGTCTGTTAAAAGTGATATTGTCCAACTTTTACTTCTTTTGTAATGCGAACCTAACGACCTAGCGATAAGCTATATAACAAATGATTTCCCATGTAGGTTTTTTCATTAAATCATAAAAAACCTCGGTCTCACCCATTGACAGATGACAAGAATTGACTACGCTTACTTCGGTTAGCTAGCTTGCTAAGAGGCTAGCCACGATGAGACAAGTAGCTATGGTCAGCTCGTTATCCAGTATCCAGTGAAGCCATGGTATATCTTTAATACCCAAGATTAGTGATCAAATAACGTGAGCTTACCCGCCAACTATATGATCAGATTGTCAAACCCGTTGTTGCCTGTAGTCTAACATGGGCTAACTAGCGTAGCTCACAGCAGTGTGTCGACGTGACTGGCTCTGCGCCACCACACACACACATCGGCACACACAATTATAAACGCCATGATATCTTTAGTCTGTCCTGGAGTAGTTCGTACAGAAGCAAAATGTGACTGTGGTCCTTACCGGTAAACGCGGACTGATCTCTGCTGAACATCGGTGACAGAAAAACCGGCAGGGCCGTGGGGGAGCTTCAGCCATTTCTAAGTCAGTTAACGTTACACTAGCCAGATCGTTACGGTACGGACGGGTAGCAACAAGGGACAACAACAAAACCTGAAGAGTGGCAACGGAAACGAGCAGGAGGAAACGGAAATAGACCCGTACCAACTTATTGTTAGCCAGCCAGGTAGCTAACATACGACTGTGGAAAAAGGCTTTTTAGTAAAGACTCCTCCAAAACTCGTCAGAATTGTTTCCGCATATTAATTATTCCTCCTGCTACGATCATGGAGGCTAGCGATACAGGTAATACTTCACTGTGAATTCGGACGTAAACATGGCGCGATGATAGCTAACATTAACGTTAGCTAGGTTAGCAGCTAGCTAACGTGGCTGTGTCAAAGCCTGCTTGATGGGATAACGTTAAGCAGTGTATAACGTTATCTAGCTTAGCTAGCGAAGTAGCAAAGAATGTCATTAGCATAATATTTATTAAATCGTAAGTAAATGCCTGGCTTTGTTCAGGTCTGCTGACATTTTAATGACAGTGAATGACTTGTTTTCTCAGTTCAAAGTGAAAGTTCAGAGTCAAAGTTATTGTTCCTAAGAGCTTTGTTGTGCATCAGTCTTTAGTCTATCAAATGTCCAAATTGCGAGGATATACACATATATGTACCATTTATATATAGTTATATAACGTTACATACATACCTTAAAATGCATTTGAATATTTCATAACATCAGTTTCAGACCTCATAGTATGCAGGAGTTGAATTCATAAAATGTGACTGTAACCCTTGCTACCTTCACAACCAGCTCTGCATCTGCATAACATATTATTTTAACCATGCATAATTTATACCTCTATCCGTTTGCAGGACGAGGAGGCTGGAAGTCAAAGTCTGTCAAACCGCAGAAAAACAAAATGAGTTTGAACATTCTCCGTCAAGAGGAGCTTATAGCTCAGAAGAAGAGGGAGATTGAGGCCAAGTTGGCAGAGCAAGCAAAAAAGAGTGTGCAAACCCCTAGCAAGCCCTTGCCTCAAAGGTAACAATATGCTCATGGTTCTGCATGTAAACATCTATGAATGGGAATAATTTTATATGCCAATTGCAATAATGTCAGTTATTGCCGAATTGGTATTTTTAGTGTGCGGCTATTACATTGTTTAGCACTCTTCATGGAAGTCACCATACTTCTCATGGGTATGTATTCATCACAATAAAAAATAATATTGTAAACATTTTTTACATTCTGATTCCAGTACTTCTCCCAGTCCCCAAGGAACCTCAAACAAGTTTGCAAATGATGGGAGCTTCTTACAACAGTTCATGAAGATGCAGAAGGATAAATCCACCACTGGTTAGTGCCTTAAGCTGCATAATTTTGACTAAGATTCAGTTATTCTTTTCTCATGTTAATAAATAAGTACAACAAAAGCACTAAACATTTTTGTCCATGTGCCACAGTGGCTGGCCACTTTTTTTTATTTGACCCATCAAATATGTTTTTTAGTTAGACAGCTAAACAATGATTGGTTACCTACCAAATTGGCTGGTTGAGTAAGAAACCTTCCCATCCATATAGCATTTAGCTGATGGCTTGTGTTAATTTCCTAACTTGAGTACGACACCTCATCATATCATCCAAATTGTACCCTTCTAGGTTCCACCGGTGAAACCAAAACTCCCTCTACTCCATCATCAGGAGGAACCTCGCTGCATAAAAAGAGTATTCTCGTAGGCAAGCGGCCTGGCCTAGGAATCAGTAGCATGCTTAGTCAGTTCAAGAACTACTCCCAGTCCAAGAAGAACCCAGTCCTCAGCCAGAGGCCGAGTGTATTTTGTTCTCCAGATGGTGAAGATGAGGAAGAAGATGCTGATGATGACTCCGGCTTCCTAGAGATGAAAGGTAATTCAAGACCTGTGTTTTACAGAGTGACCCTGGACAACTCCAATGGCCTGGACTCCTCAGTGTCTCCTCTATGTACTCCAGTGGCACACTTGCCTTGTGACTGGCATTTTGACATAGGTACACTTACAGTAAATGTACTCATAGCCTGCTTAAAGTCTCTCCCCCAGAGGACTCAGACACCAGACTCATTCTGGACAAGATGGCCTCTTTTGTGGCAGAGGGTGGACCCGAGCTAGAGAGAAAGGCCAAGGAGGACTATAAGGACAATCCTGTTTTCACGTAAGTCTGAAGGACAGTTTAACTACTCGTATAGCTTTATTTTACTCTCAATATTTTCAAACTCATCTGGTGTCACCTGTCACCATTCCCTTTCAGGTTTTTGTATGATAAGAACAGCAGAGATTATCTCTACTACAGAAAGAGAGTTGCAGAATTCAGAAAGGCTTTGCCAAAACCTGAGAATACATCACATAATGGTAAGATTAACTCACTCTCTCACTCTGTCTTTTTCTCTTTCTTTCACGTCTCGTCTCAGAACTACAAAACTGTAATGTGGACAGTATGAACATCTTACAGCGTCATCAGTTAAAATTTTGTCACAACATGACTTCACAGGGACTTTCGTGGGCATTTTGATATATTATAGTAGACAACAATACATGTGTAATTTCCATTCATAACTCTTAGGTATATCCATTTACATTCGCTGCAACTTTTTTACCTAAGTCAGTGTGCAACTTTCCTTCAAACCCATCCCTCACAAATACATTCAGTTGTGTCATGCATGGTTGTTTACTATGATTGATGATGTTACCCATTTTCCTCTGTTGGAAAGCTAACGTTGCAACCAGAAGGACATGATATTAGGTTTAGTGAACACAGAACTGAGTGTAGCATGTTCAACCTTCGTTATTTGGAACGGGACTGATTTACTAAATCCGACGCTGCTCAAAGCCTAGTCATTTGTACAATTTGCAAAGATAGGATTAGCTCAACTGGGGGTAATACAACTAACCTGTTAGACATCTTCAATAGAAGCGCTCCAAAGAACTGAAAAGCTGAAAGCTTGAAATTGCACGGTTCAACATCTTGCTCGACTGCATTATTGAGCACAGCCAAATAGATAAATGATTGATCTGTATTGCCAATACTGTCAGATATACTGTTATTGCAAAAATTAGCTAAGTGGTTGATACTCGTTACAAGATGCCCAACCACAAACATGTTTTCATGAAACCGCTATTCCACAACTGTACTTTGAATGCCGTGTGTGAAGATATACCATACCATGTTTTGTCATACTTCAGTGCCCTATTTGAGTCTAATTATTTCATTCGTGACTCGTATTTGTTTACATTTGGAAACTAGATTTTATTAAAATAGGCCTGAAAACCCAGTGTGATTGATCATAAGGGTAGTTATTCTATTACTTATTACTTTTGTTAAAAGCTACAAATGGAGTGCTGTTGTTACCAGTTGGGTTGTGCTTTTCAGTAGCTTGTAAAGTACCCTTAGAAAAGCAACATGAAAAATATTGTGATGCATATTGTGACTCGTGATATTATGTGTAAATATTGTAATATGATATTTTCTCCATATTGCCCACCCCTAAGTTGCACCCAATTGCATGAGAAGCATATTAAGATTTTAAGAATCACGCATATCCACACCTCAACATCATACAAGTAGATAAAAGTTGCATAGTATAAATGAATATGTTGGAGCCTCTCTGGGCATTATATGTTCTCCATTTACTATAGTAAAAGCTTCACATCCATGCAGTTCCCCATTCACCACCCCTATCCCCCTTGCTCCTCCTCCCTCCTTCCTCTTCTTATCCCCTACTGGCTCTAGACTGGTGTGTGAGGGCCAGTTGAGTACGGTACAGTAGTAGAGTGTGAGTTGAGCCCCAGTACTGATAGGCTGCTTAAAGTCTCCCCCCCAGTGGACGAGGAAACCCAGCAGGTGGCTGAGAAGCTGGCCAAGTTTGTGGCGGAGGGTGGCCCCGAGGTGGAAGCCATCGCTGCCGAGAACAACCGAGACAACCCTGCATTCAGGTCAGTCACTCTCCATATATGGCAATGTTACATTTCCTGATCTTTCCACTTGTGTGAGTTACATTGTCCTGAAAGTCTGATTTCATTTTCTAATTCACATTACACCGAATACCCAATGTCCCTCCCTCAGTTTTTTGTATGACCACCAAAGTCCAGCCTTCCACTTCTACAAAGAGAAAATGGAGGAGTATCGCCAGGCCGCAGCCTCCCAGGGCTCGTCATCTCCAGCAGCTGAGTCGGGGATAGAAGTCCAGCGACAATCTGCACCTCCGCTACCAGGGGTTCCTCCGCCTCCACCCTCACTTCCCCAGTACCCCCACCTAGCCAGTCAGGTGATCTCCACGTCTCTACCCCACAGTCAGGAGGCAGAAACCCCTCCCGTCAAACGGAAGAGGAAGAGTCGTTGGGGGTCGGAAGATGACAAAGTGGAGTTGCCCATTCCTCCCATCATCATCCCTCAGGAGGTGGATTATGTGGATCCGAACACGCCCTCTCTCTCTGGTACAAGAACTTGTGCATTGTATACATATCTAAATACTACACTATGCATATACACACATACACATTACATTCTTCCATCCTTGTTGGAAATGCACTTGATTAACATAAAACATGTAACTTGTCACTAACTCCTAAACCTAAGCTTAACGTAACCCTCTCTAACTGTAAGCTTACTCCACTGACAACCAGAAAAATGTCCTTTCAGTTCAGTACTTCAGTACAATTCCAGTTTTTTCTATTGTGTGGAAGTTGTGTCCTTAAATTACATGACCATGTGCACGCACTTGACATTCTTCTCTTCTTGGAAGACCACAACTGGATTTCATAATCTCTAACCATAAACACTAGATCCTATCTCTTGTACTCTCACATAAAATGCAAAACAGAAATCTAGCCCTGTATACAGTACATGTAACTCTTCCCAGACCCACTAAAATCCCTCATAAAGTAGACTTCCATGATACTCTTCTTTTTGTTACTCTCATTTACTTGCATCCTTATGTTTATGTGACCATAGAAGTTGGTTGTGATGTTTGTTTCAGCCCAGGAGCTGAGGGGTCTTGGCTATAAGAAGGGGAAGCCTCTTGGTCTGGTAGGAGTGACGGAGCTGTCCGAGGACCAGAAGAAACAGCTCAAAGAACAACAAGAGGTACAAAAAAGCTGACAGAGTGTGTCCATTATACTTAGATGGGAAGTACACCATTATAATTTAAATAATACGACTGACTCCCTATGTCTGGTTTCAATTTAATATGTCTTTTGGTGCATTCACAGAGCGCTTTCATAACTCTGGGAGATCAGATCATAAATTCTAGGTTTTACCTCTTATCAAAAATATGTGTTGACCCTGTATGTGTTGTGTTCCCTTACTTCCTCTACAGATGCAAGAGATGTATGACATGATCATGAAGCACAAGCGTGCGATGGCAGAGATGCAAGTGATGTGGGAGAAGGCCATGAGAGACCACCAACACGAGTACGACAGCGATGAAGAGGTGGACCACGAGGCAGGCACCTGGGAGCATCGCCTCCGCCAGATGGAGATGGAGAAGACGCGGGGTAAGACTTGCTCCCATAACCCCAGCAGTTATCGATGCTTGATAACCAGCTGTTATCATGCTGAGGTGCTCGACCCTTGGTGTTAACAGCTGCTTGTCTCTACTTCACCAGAGTGGGCAGAGTCTCTGACGGAAATGGGTAAAGGGAAACACTTTATCGGTGACTTCTTGCCCCCCGAGGAGCTGGACAAATTCATGGAGACCTTCAAGGCTCTCAAGGTCAGTTTTCCTCTGAATTCAATTAGTTTTTCTAACAGGGAAATATTTTGTCGTCTTACAGGGGCTAGCATTGCCTATTATCTGTGAACTTCCATGTCAGTGGCTTGGTTGCCTAAATGAAGAAAAAGAAAAGAAAACCTTGAGTTAAAAAAGGAGGCAGCAAGTCTAATATAAATAATTGATTCCAGGCGTCCCACGGGTCATGAAATTTCTGAAATGTCCTGTAAATTTAAGAGGTATATTCTATCCTCTGAAGGAATGACATGTCAGGGTATTTTACACAAAGATCCCTTTACAAGAATCTACTGGAATGTATTGTACAGCTCACTACATACACCTTTATTGCATTATGTGGTGGCTGCTGGCCAGTCAGTGTTGTTTTTCCACAGCAAGGCCATACAGAATTTAGCAGGACCTGGGTAAGCTCAAAACATCTGTAAACACCACTTGTTTATTTAGCCCAGTTTGACACTGTTGAGGACTCCATACTATGTATCCCTTTATGACTTTTCAAAGCTGAAAAACAGCACAAGTATGCCAGGAGAGAATTAAAATGTTGAGGTCATGGAAATGCACTGCTGTTATGGAAATTAGACCCAGGATGGAAGACTGAAATGCCACACAGCATGCCATTTTCTTGTACCTGATCTTGAAATTGTGGCTGTGATGTCAACTTGGGTACATAGTTAGTCAAAGAAAGCTGCAATGTGCATTAAATACAATGTACAGTTTATTTATGTTCTTAAAGTGACTGTTTCCATTCTGCCCGTTTCATTCTGGGTTTTTTTTTTTTAGTCAAGTCAGATTTTCACAGTTCTGCCAGATGCCACACAACAAAAGAAAATAAAAAGCAACAAATGGAGAACAAAAATAGAGCAGAAGCCACAGTAGGCAGAAATAAAAGGAAAAGATGATGATTCTGAAAATGAAAATGGGAGTGGGTGAAGGAAGAAATGGTGTACATCTGTCTCTTAAGCCTGGATGCCCTGGATATGCATCTTCAATTTCCATGTCATGTCTTGCAGGAGGGCCGTGACCCAGACTATTCAGAATACAAGGAGTTCAAGTTGACGGTGGAGAATCTTGGCTTCCGAATGCTGATGAAAATGGGCTGGAAGGAAGGTGAAGGACTTGGTAATGAGGGACAAGGCATCAAGGCCCCTGTCAACAAGTGAGGATTCATCTTCGTTTTTTTTACCTCTGACATTAAAATATATACAAATAAAAAGATGTTATAGCTATTCTTCAAGTTTGAAACGTTTTAAAAAAATAATACTGTATAAATACTGCATGTGCACTTTGGTATCCGTGTGATTATTTGGGCAATTTGATCACTGTGTGTCATCAGTGTGTCTTGTGCGCATTTACAGCTGGATATATATATTTATCCAGATAAAATTTGAATGTCTAAGATGCTTGTTAATCCCAGGTGTGCAGGTTACGGTAATACTCACTGTTGATGACTATAACGCTGTATATTTTTGTGCTCTGTCAAATTACCAAACACACAAACACAGAAAGTGACTCTGGGCTTCCTTTGTGTCCCGCTCTAGGGGAACTACGGCTGTGAATGGGGCAGGGTTTGGAGTGGACCGCCCAGCTGAGCTCACAGGAAACGACGATGAGTACGATGCTTTTAGGAAGAGGATGATGCTTGCTTACCGCTTCAGGCCCAATCCACTGGTAACCTCAGTTTAAGATTTTTCTGTTTGCTGCAACAAAATATTGCGAATTTGCATCAAATGATTACAATATTATAGATTATGATATTATTACCTTATTGTTTCTAGTTGCTTGTAGAAATCCTGACCTAGTAGTTACCTTTGGAAATGTTGCTCGTTTTATTTTAGTTTTTTTATTTACTGCACTGCTGGTGCACAGAACACGGGCAATTTCTATTAAAGAATATTTGAATTTGGTGTATTCTAGTTTTTAATCTCACCTTTCTCTTTTTTCCCCCCACAGAATAATCCACGGAGACCGTATTACTGAGGTGGAGGGTTGTTATTGCTCATTTTCTTCTCATAACACAGATGCTGGCTGCCGCTGGCACAGTTCTGCTCAGTTGTGAAAACGGACATTGTTGGATACAGAATTTGTTTTTGTTTTTTTAATTGGAGGAGGAGGCATTACTGATGAAGTTGGAGAATAGGAAAAACATTTGTTTGATCCATGTCAAATGATTCTCTATTTCATTTGAGATTTAAGATAGATAGAATAATTTTGCATTATCAAAGCTGTTTATCCTGGATCCTACAGTTGATGGCTCATTTTTGTTACGTTTCAAACCAATACTGTAACAACTTCAAAGACCTACATTACTTGTTGATTACATTTTGACTTCCCTCATGATTTCACCGTTCAGTTCGAGTTTCCGTCTTTTTCCCTTTGAAAACGCTGCTTGCATTCCCAACCAAATAACGCATTGATTTATTTGTAATTGTCTTTGATTATGATTCTTGCCTTTAGTGATTTTATTACTTTGCTAATCACCATGCTATGAATTTTTGCACCTCTTCATGCTTCAATGTAAACAATAAAAATGGCCACTTACTTGAAAGTGGAGTTGTCAGAGATGTATCTTAATTGTAGTTAAGTATAACTACTGTATTTATCTGCTTGTTTATTCACTGCCCTTTTTGTTTATTAGGAAATAAGTAGAAGCTAAGATTAACCCACTGCTCACTCTGATAGACTCAAGTGCAGATATCTGTCAATTCATATTGATAATTACCATCAGTATCCATTTCTGTATGGCTCTGGACAGCAGTGAGTTCAAGATGTTGGTAATCCTTTCTGTTTCATCTTATTCAGTGAGTTATAGAGTTGGCCAGGCTCAGGCAGTCAGTGGTGAGGAGGGTAACAGATCTGTGAAATCAGACCTTCAGTTTGCCATTCCCCGGGGGTTTACACTGGTTAAATATAACCTTGAAATCCCAGCTAAGCAAGAGTCCCTCTGGTGTCGGCTATAGCATCAATCAATGGCAACTTCGGCCATGGTAAACCAAGGAGTTGGTTGATGGCATGGTAAAGTTGGTAGTGGGATGCTTCAAGAGAGTGGCACTAAGAAGTCACAGTGGGAAGGGAAGAGTTGGCAATGTAGTAACCAACCAGCTCAGTTCACACTGCCTTTCCCTGGTCCGACGGGGCTCTCACTGTTGATTTGGATTACATCAGTGTCCATAAAAAAAAATAGTGTTAACATAAACACCTTGAGGAAGGACTACTGCACAGTTGTCAGTTTAGCTGTGTCACCTGGACTTTCCATTGTAAATTCGCAGTAATACTGATACGATTACACTCAAGGAACTTACTGGAACGACCGCATATTTTTTTTATTTTCAATGTTGCCAACATTCTCGTTTTTTCAACCATTGTGAAAAAATACTTTGATTTGACGCATTAATGTATGACAGACTCACTGGAGGGCTGTCAGTGCGAGTTGGGGGGGAGGTAAACAAGATGGCGACAACCTGAGTGGCAAGAGTAATACGAAGAGTCAGAAAATTTAAGTAATATTTTAGACTCTTAACGAAACACTTGCTACATCAAAGACAAATAAACGAAGAGCAAAAGAAAAGGTGCTACGGGAACAAGATTCATAGGAATTCAGGTGAGTCCCCATTCCATTAGTTTGCTTGTTAACTAGCTAGCGTTAGCTAGCCTGAAATCTACACTGGAATCTGAGGGCTTGCTAGCTATCGTTACTCCGGTTAGCTTGCGTTAGCTGGCTGTATTTGGGTAGTTTCTCAGGTGCCGGTGGCTGGTTTGAATTTTAGAGCAGAGATTGCCTTTGCAACCCCATGAACCTAATGCAACATTGTCTTAAAGAAGTGTATTTCGCTGCCCGTCCGCTAAATTACAGCTGCACCGCCGGCAACTGAGGTGAAGTTGGCTAGCTAACCTTAACGTCAGCCAAAGTTGGCTAGCTAACGCAACATGACTACCGTTAGCCACACTTGTATGACGACGTTTCAGCGATCCACCCCAGTCGTCTAGCTAGTCCTTATCTACAAATAACTGGCTGTCAATTTATAGGTAGACTTGAATTAAATGCAGCATTGGTCGCTGAAGGTGTGCAAACCGAGGAGGCAGAAAGTGAGAGTTCAGGACAGTAACGTTGGCGTTAGTTCATTCAAGCAGACTTAGCTTACTAGCTAACAGTTAGCAGCCAGTTTTTGAAAAATACCATGTTTTTTAAACTGTGCGACTTGCGTGCACTAATTAAGCAAACGTAACTCAAATGCCGCATTAGTTAAATAAATCAGTGCTACCAAATCTGTACTATTACAATTTTAACCCATTCTATTTCTTAAATTAACCTCACAGTAGAAAGGAAACCCAATAACTAGTCGAGGATTGCTGTCAGGAGAGATTGTTTATCTTAGAGAGACAGCCTACTTTACTAGCCACTTAAAATTATTTTTATAATTTGCATTAATGTTGTCGTGACTCTTGTTCTTAGGCACCAAGGTGTAGGATCGTGGTGGCATGGAGGACACCTGAGGACGGCCGGACACATTAGATGGCTCAGTCGACCTCTAGGAGCCAAGCTGATACCAAAGATTGGAATGTTACTGCTGCATACATTTGGCTGTAAATCTGTGTTTGTAAGTCCAGCTGATGACACATATGTATCCTGAGGCAAACTATGCATTGCAGTACGGACCTTTGACAGAAATGCTGTGCTGCATGGCTCTGAAGCAGGACTGGTTGCCTCTGCCTAAGGTTGTATGGTATTAGATTCAAATGGAGATGACTTGGAGTTACAGAGGAAAGTAACATTTGAGAATTGTACCTATTCAGTCAGCTCAACTGCACCTGTCACAGACATAGTACAAAATGCTCAGAGCAGCCTGAACTCTCCCAGAAGCACTAACTTGGCACTAGACCTAACAGGTTTTCAGCTGCCTACACCTCTGTAGAACTACTACAGCTCCCCTTGAGTAAAATACCCCTAATGTTTACAAATTGGGATTGACCCCCACCTCCTCCCTCAACTCTCAGGCCTGGTTACACCCCCCTCCCACGCCCAGTATTTAGTGTTTTGTAATTCACCTGTATTCCAGATTGTAGAATTAAAATACCCAGCTGAAAAGGCTACCAGTGGATTACTCTCTCCAGCAACAATCATAGCTATTTGTGAATACAGTAGGCTTAAACTGTGGCTGTCGGACCATCAATCATGAGTACTGGGGAGCTGCATCATCTTGACTATCTGACTGAAAACGAACTGATGGGGATGGATACTTTCATTCACCGCATTGACTCAACGGAGGTGATTTACCAGCCAAGGAGGAAGAGGGCAAAGCTGATAGGGAAGTACCTGATGGGGGACCTGCTGGGGGAAGGATCTTATGGCAAAGTCAAAGAGATGCTGGACTCAGAGACACTTTGTCGCAGGGCTGTCAAGATACTGAAGAAGAAGAAGCTGAGGAGGATTCCCAATGGAGAAGCCAATGTGAAAAAGTGGGTATTTTTTGGTTTGTCATCCTGCCCTATGTTTGACCTTTCCCTCTCCCTGTTCTCTCCTTGCTATTTTTCTCTAACCTCCCATGTCAGCTTACATCTCATTCCACCACAGTTTAACGCCAGTGCAACTGACTTCTCATCTGTGTGCCGTGAGTTATGCATGTTCAAAATGGTCTTTTCAATGAGGGACAGTCCCAGTTATCCTGAGATACAGTATCATTGGGTTGACTCACTGTAATGCTTGATCCTAATAGGTGTTAATTACTTTGAATCCCCACACTGAAAATTCAACAACACTGTCTTTTACAACAGTTAACTAGGTCCAGCATAGCTGTACCACAATGATGACTCATGTCATCATGTCTGTCCTGTTCACTTAACTAACCATCGCTCCCTTGCCTGAAGTGCACAACTTTTACACTTATTTGCATTTCGAACCCCCGTTCAAATATTTCACTTGGAATGTCCACCACCTTTTGATAATAATTGATAGGACATTCGTCATCTTCTCTTACTTCTGAAAGAGATATAGTTTCCTGTATTTGCCTAGGGAAAAGCAATCATACTATTACTGGATTGTTTTTCATACTAATTAATATGAATTCTAGTGTAGTTACTGCTCGTTTTTGTTTTTTCAGTGTTTTTTTGTTCATACATGTTTTGTGTATTTGTGTAAAAGAAACAATGACATGAATCGAAAACAAAACTAGTAATACCCCCCACCCCCTCATTTGTCTCAATAACAGAGCATTGTCTAATTGGACATCTAGAGTACATTGACTATTCTACATAGTTTACAAAACTGAATATCTTATAATGCACTGTCCATGAAAAAAATATTAACAAAATATAATTAATTTTTAAAAAGTAATACACATTGGTAAAACTTTTATGACATTATTTGATAGAATTTCTGTCAACAGTGCAGGACCTAAATCAGTTATTTCAGTCATGCTTTGTCATCTGAGTATCTCTCTCTCTCTCTCTCTCTCTCTCTCTCTCCCTCTCTGCATGTCATTGCCACCCTGATTTAGCTGTCATGTCTGTCTATTCAACGTTTCTTCCGCTGCATCCCCCCTTTCTGATGAGTAGCAGAAGTTTTAATCACACAATAGTTTATTAAATATTACACCAGCCTTTCGCTGCGGGCCTGTGCTAAA
This sequence comes from Centroberyx gerrardi, assembly GCF_048128805.1. Taxonomy (NCBI): domain Eukaryota; kingdom Metazoa; phylum Chordata; class Actinopteri; order Beryciformes; family Berycidae; genus Centroberyx; species Centroberyx gerrardi. The sequence goes on from NC_136009.1 coordinate 14,014,981, forward strand.
TATAGAGGAAGCTTTAGCAAATCGTCAAATGAGTTCACACTGAGGGAATGGAGATCTGCAAAAAAGGCGTGTTTTTAGGCCGCTGTCAAGGCCGCGGTGGCAGAACAACAAACAGCCTGTGATGATGCCTTAGTGAGAATCGTTGTTGATTTGTTCTGTTGATTTAGATCACATTAGTCTGTATTCACTCCTTCCTAAAAAGTTTTTTTCTTTTAAAAGGTTGTGGTTTAAAAACAATCCCGGCTATATTTTTTTCATGGCGAGTTAGACTATATGCTTGTGCCAATGTGGTAACAAAACATTGGCAGTGTTTCCTGATGTGCGAAATTGTTGTGTCCATGTTTGCTGTGCTTTTCTGCCTTTTCCTACATCTGGCAGTTGGTTGAGGCCTTATGTTTTTCAGCTTGTGGAAGCGGGATCCTCCAGCCTCAAAAGGCCTGGCTGTGTGTGGATGCCATAGTAGCCCCAGTCTCTCCATTCAGCCTCTGTTTAGCATTCCTGTCTGCCAAACACTTCCTGCTTTCAGAGGGTTGCCATGGGGACGGGCATGCTCATACTGGCACTGATTGAGCAATGCCACTCCTGTTACTAAGGCAACACCTCGTGAATGCCGTGCCCTTGTTTGGAATGACAGGAGCACACATGGACACACACTCTCACACCTCCTCCTAGGCCTGAACTGTGTAGACAAGGATTTGTCTGTAGGTGCATTTTGATCAGGGAACTGTTGTTTATGTTGCTGCTGATGTGTGTGTGCAAGAGTTGCTGCCATACTGCTGAGTGTGGAAATCCTCTCAACCCTGCTACCTGTGGGCCTTGGACACACAGGATCCTCAGCTAGACATGTGAACTGAACTGCAGTAGACATTGTGCTTTAGGTGGCAAGTGCTGACTCTTGTTTTCTGATTTATTTAATGGAAACAAGCAGTGATGCAGCATGGTTTGCTACATTTCAAACACGTCAGACATGTCATCTTTGCTTGCTGGTTAGCTTATTTGGAGAGATGATAATATGGCTTGAAATGAGGCTATTCCTTATCTATGCTTCACCATATGCCAATCACCATAGTTCCCATTTCTATGTACTGTATGTGTGAGATGGTGTTTCCTTTTTATCAGTGCAGTGATGTAGCAATAACTGCTTGTGTGTCTCTGTGTGCGCAAAGAAAGAGAGTGTACACTCGGAACACAGTGTGCGTTTGTCAGTAGTAATATTGTGTATAAAGCAGAGGACTGAGATGGCTTGTAACTGAAGGCCAAAATAGAAGAAAAAAGCTCCACAGTGTGTCTTTTGTGTGATTGCGTGAGAGCAAGAAAGAAGGGAGGTGATGCCTCAAGACACTGTGGGCAAAATGAAGACACCGGGTTCTGCACTGAACCTCTTGTTATGACGAATACTGAGATGAAAGTGTGAGCAGAGAAAAAGCAAGAGAAAATCTACCCTCATATTTTCCATACAGGCCCACTCCCTTTTATAGCTTTGACCTATTATTGCGTGATAAATTAAAACTCACATATTGCCAGACAGTGCCTTAATGTTGGCTGTGTGTGTATGGTATGTATATGGAAGTCCTTGGCCTGTACTTTGAGCTCTTCCGAGCCAGAGCCGAATTCATTAGTGTCCTCAGTCACAGCTCTCCGATGAATGTTGAGTCTCCTTGGGGTTTTGCCATGGTGGATATTTAAAACTCTCCCTCTTGGCGAAGCAAAACTGCCAGCTTATATATCTTTATAATGAGATCGGTGAAACTGTACTATCGTAGATGGGGTTTTTCCTGATTGATTTTCCTGATGATGGGCTGCTGATGTAGTAATTTGGACTGTCATTTAGACTGTTATTAGTGGTTATGGACCTGTCATATTTTCAAAGAATTCTAGCTAGGACTGTTGCTAATTATGTGATATTATTAATCTTTTCCATGTTCTGTGTTTTTATGTTTCTGCCTTTTAGGGAGATTCAGCTGCTAAGAAGACTCCAACACAAAAATGTGATTCAGTTGGTGGATGTGCTCTACAATGATGAGAAGCAGAAAATATATCCTTATGTGTGTGTGTGTGTGTGTGTGTGTGTGTGTGTGTGTGAGTGAGTATTGAAATCCTGATGCGGATACGACTGAGCCACTTGTACTGCATTATCCCCTGGCCTCCTCATTTTCTCTTCTCTGATTCCAGCTTGTTCTCTGTATAGCATATTTGTCTACTCTATACACAATTTACTCTTGCTCCAAGTTGATTTGTTAGTTGGTTAGGGTTTCTAAAAACGTATCTTAAAAGCCAAGATCAAATTTTACTGTGGGACATTTTTTATGCATGTTTGGCAGTTGTTGTTTGCTGTATAGATGGCTCACTTCATTAAAGGCTCCTATTTGTTTGATCTGGAGTATTCCCTTGACTCCCTGACTTACGTATATGGTGATGGAGTATTGCGTATGTGGGATGCAAGAAATGCTGGACAGCGTCCCAGAGAAAAGGTTTCCAGTATTTCAAGCTCACGGGTAAGTCTCTCTCTCTTACTCTCTCTCTCTCTCGCTTTCTCGCTCCCTCTGCTATTATTAGTCTGAGGCTCTGTGCAACCACTACTCCAGGCCTAAGTTTAGATCCAAGACTGCAGGGCCTCCACTGTTAAAATAGCTGGCCATAGATTGTCGGAATGTCTGGTCACTGCTGCAAATCCACAGTTGCTACACTAGTAGTGATGAAGAATCTTCTCACCACAGTGATTGAATTGTTGGATAGGCTGATAATTTTTTTTACAAGCACATACCGTGCTGTACACTTTTACTCCTCCCTTAATCCCATCATTAACCTCTCTCTTGTTTCTTTTTCTTTTGCCTTTTTCTCAGGTACTTTTGCCAACTCTTAGATGGCCTTGAATATTTGCACAGCCAGGGAATAGTTCACAAAGACATTAAACCAGGGAATCTGCTGCTGACCACAGACGGGGCGCTCAAGATCTCCGATCTGGGAGTAGCAGAGGTGAGTTCAAAGCATCATGAGGTTTACCGTCCAGAGATCTATACCCAAGACAACCAGGGCATTTGTATCTTCTACGCAGGCTACCAGAACATATCAGAACCCTATCAGTACTTCTATATTGTCTTCCTTTCATTTGCACACATTTCTGCTTATTCTAGTGGTTTTTTTAAGCATTTAGCTAAGCATTTTTTATGATGCAAGCTTACTATACTCTAAATTCTGAACCTGAAAACCACTTTGCAAACACAGTTGGCTTCTAGAAAACTTTCTGCATAGAAATTAGCATTTTGTTAACAGGGCCAGCCCAGACAGACGCAAATCACGCAAGTCCTAAGTAAGCTAGTGTTAGGTTTGCTATTAAGCTGCAAATATGCTCAAAATTCTGTCTGTTCATGTAGGCACAGTTGCTCAATTCGTGTAGCTTACTTTGAATTAATTGCCATTGATTTAATTGGATAAACCTAAATGGAGTTTCAGTGTTTCCTCTGTAGTTTTATATAGCAGCAGTGCTTGGAGGTCATTTTAATTTTGCTTCCATATCTGTCTTTTCTCTGTTTTGGTCCCAATTATGGTTCTAGTGCAGATTGTATTTCTTAAAAATGCTTAATGCTTTGGGAAATTTGGCCAGATTATACTGTTATTGCATTTTTCAGATTTTCTTTGGCAGTGGTAGTAATTTTCTTCGTACTAAATGAATACAGAGAAATATTGATTTTTGTACACCTATTTCCCCTGTCCATACAAACACATACAAATCTCACTCGCTCTGTCTCTCCCAGGCCCTTCACCCATTTGCAGAGGATGACACATGTCGCACCAGCCAGGGCTCTCCGGCCTTCCAGCCTCCAGAGATTGCCAATGGCCTGGACACCTTTTCAGGGTTCAAAGTGGACATCTGGTCTGCTGGAGTAACACTGTGAGTGGCTAACAGCAAAGTCTGTCTAGGTTCATATATAAACCATTTGTTTATATAAACTGATATATATACTGTTTGTATATATAAACCGTACATGCAAGCTGTTGTGTGGACTGTAACAGAGCTTCAGTTTATTTACTTCTACATTGATGGTATTTGACGGCTCATGTTCCCTCCCATGCAGATACAACATTACAACGAGTCTGTATCCGTTTGAGGGGGACAACATCTATAAGCTATTTGAGAACATTGGAAAAGGAGACTACACTATTCCCGAGGAATGCGGCCCCCTCCTGTCAGACCTGCTGCGAGGTGAGTTTGGTTCAGATCACAAAACCGTTTCAACCAAGCAGCTAATTGGCAGAGTCTTGGTTTCAGACCAAGTGCTTTCTCCCCCCCAAGAGCTCTGGAGTGCGAAGTGCGCTGTTTGTTTACTAGCAATGGACAAAAGAGTATCACTGCTACACAATGTGATTCAACACTATAAGAGGAAGCGGACTAAATTTAGATAATCATAGTGATAATCATAGTGTTGTCTAATTAATAATGCTATTTTGAATTCTGATCCAGATTTGCTGAGCGGTATTGTTTAGCAGGAAAACAGTCTCCCACACTGAAGGACAGAGCAGCACTTGGTAGAAGTATCTCTGAAATGGAACTGGCCAGCTGTGTTGTCGGAGCGATAATAAATCACCAGAAAGTCCTTGCTAGTTGCTCTGTGGTGTTTTCTGTCTGTGTCCAGTAGGTGGTGCCGTGACATTGAGAGTCATCCTGACTCCTCAGCATCCGAGGCTTCCTCCACAATGTAGAAATCCCTCCAACTGCTGACGTAGTTTCCATTTATCTGAAGCCAACAGCAGAATACTAAACACTTCATAGTCAAGCAGTGCTTTTCTCAGGTGGAATGCTGCAATGCCTTTGCCCCTTTAGAAAAAAACACGCCAGACTCTGTAATAGTGAAAGGTACAACCAGCAGTATGACGTAGCAAACTTCCCCCTGTAAAACCCCAAAAGAATGCTGGGGAGATTATGTTTATACCAACTAATGAAGCCATTTAACACACGGCTGAATGGCTAACTAGTATGCTAGATTATTATCCAGCTCTGCCTTGTCCTTTATGGAAGTCGCCCCACTATTCATTGATACGCTATCTCGGGATTTCACTTTTGCATTTGAAATTACTTGAGGTATCAAACGAAGGCATTTTGAACAGTGAGTGGCAGTAGACAGTAGTGTTGAATCGAAAGTTTAATTCTGCATAGAGAAAAATGAGCGACGTTCTATTGCTTCTCCTCTGGCCCCCATCCCCCATTTTCTGTGAGTGAGTGTGAGTGTGTGTGTGTGTGTGTGTGACGTCTATGTGTGATGACGCAGCACCTGAGAGATAGTCAGTCCATAATTACATGGTCTAAAATAAGCTCAGTGCCACAAAAGGTGTCCTTCAGCACGCACAGCACTACTATCAGCACTCTGCACGCTGCCCTCCTCTGCCTACTGGGGAAACAATTACATTATTAGGTGTGGATAGGTACTGCATCACTGTGCCTTATCATCGTGACACTCTGGTTTCTCACACATATTTAGTTTATGGAAAGCACACACTATGTTAATTATGTGACAATATCTTTATTACATTGTTACAGCTATTAACGTTACTCATATTGATGTTTCTTACTTGTACCTCCTTGACTCCTTAAGCTTTGCAGGATGCCTTGACAAGATGAATGACATTATTACATGCGTTAATTAACATTCCTTGAATGTGTTCATCGTCTGACTCCTGTTAGCCCCTCCCTCACGTCGCTCTGGCATCCAGCCAGGTTGTAGTAAACACTCCATGTAAAGGGAATTGAGATGAGACATTGTTTGGGATTGTCGTGATTAGATTGACCTTTCCACTGTCTTTTATGTTTTTCAGGAATGCTTGAGTATGACCCTGTGAAGAGGTTTTCCATACAGCACATAAGGCAACACAAGTAAGTGATTTAGTTTACTAGCATATATTCACACATCTATCCCAGGGTTGGTGTCTGTTTATGTCAATATCATTATGTCATTGTCTTGAAAAGTTGTAAAATTGCACAAATAGTTTTGAAAACTAATGGAAAATATTGTTATGCATGACACTATCTTTGATGTAATTGTACACCCACAGTAATTTCATATATTGTGATATTTGTTGATGGTCACATTACCCCGCTACTATCAACATATATCATATTGAACACCAATCATGGAAGTGAAGTGGAAAATGTGCAAGAACCCGGACCTAATTGTTTAGAAATTTCTGTTAAAGACTGATGTATCCCCTTTTCTCCCCACCTGCCGCTGCCAGCTGGGTGCGTAAGAAACACCCTCCCTCTGAGCCCCCGGTGCCCATCCCCGCCAGCGCGGAGAGCAGGGACCCTTGGCGTAGCATGACGGTGGTACCTTACCTGGAGGACCTGCACGGCTACACCGAGGAAGACGAGGACGAGCTCTACGACGGAGAGGACGAGATCATATACACTCAGGACTTCACAGTGCCAGGTAAGTGTGAGCATGTTGACGAATCCCCCCCCCCCCCCCCCCCAGACACTGGCAGCTACACACACACACACACACGATGCAGTTTGTGCTTGTCCTGCGATCCTGGTGTGTTACAGCAGTTGTGTTCTATGTTGTAGAACTTGTGTCCAGTTTGGAGAGTAGGCCGACAGGTGAAGAGCGTGGCAGGACGGACAGGGAGAGCGATCAGTAAAGTTCACAGGAAGGACAAGGACTGGCAGGGAGCATGATAGTTTACAGATCAAGTGCCTTCTGTTGAATTCAAACATTTGTTCTCATCTCTTTAACTGTGTTAGTTTCCAGTCAACAGTTCCTGACATTTTTGTAATGTTTGCTATCGTTTGCACTGTTTTAGGAGTTGTTCTGTTTAGTTTGAACTGTGAACCCAAGCTGTTCCTGTAGAGAGAAAACTGAATGAATAAATATTAATCGGCATTCTGCTTTTTGAAATGAGAACAAAGCAATTTCGGGGGGAGAGTTCCCCCCCAAAATGAAAATTGGCAATATCTACTCACCTCCATGTCAGTCAAAAATCCATTGAAGTTTGTACAGCCACCAAACACACAGTCAGTTAGCCCACACCTTCCCATCTCAGTGTTCTCCCAAACAACTGAAGTAACTGGGTTCTTCAGGTTTGGTTGCAGTTTCAAAATTGGGCATAAAATCACCATCAAATTTCTCTAAACAACCTGTGCAGCATAATCTGAGTACTCTGTAGCCAAACTATTGCGCTGTGAGTCGAGTTGTAAATAGCATCAGCCTATTGCCTTATTTTGGTTCTCACATTACACAAGATGTAACAGTTAGCATTTCCTCTACCTAGAACACCACTACATAATGAGGTAAATGGAGGCCTTGGGCTCACAGTTAAACCGCTACAAAACACTTGGATAATGCTGCACAAGTTGTTTAGAGTAATTTAATGGTTTAATTTTATGCCCTTTTTGGACCTCTGACCAAACAATCCTTTTCACTTTAGTTGTTTGGGAGAATGTGGAGATGCAACTGTGATTGCTAATTTGCTGTATATTACATATATTCAAACTTCAATCACGTTTCAACTGACATGGTGAGTAGTGAGTAGAAAATGACAGAATTTTAATTTTGGTGTGAACTGTTCCTTTAACCTTGTGGTTTTTTGCAGAATTCAGATGCTGTAAGATTTATCTGTTGCTTGGCAACAAGGGGCAGTATAATAAATGCAGTAGTCACTGTTGGTTATCTAGAAGTATGCCCCACATAGAACCTCATTGGATTTTCAATGGAGCTGCAGAATCTGAATGGGAGGGGAGTGAATGGATCTAAAAATAGTCCAATTGAAATGGTTTATGGTGTGGGAGTATAAATGGTTATTCTAGGTTTCACTCCCACACATGTTCAACACCATAGCTCATGGGATGTTTTATATGATAATAGTGTTCATATGGTAAATTGAACAACGTTTTGACTGGATGTTTTCTCTAGCAGTTTTGAGGTAGATAAGAGTTTCTCTCTCTCGACTACATCTAGCTTCAAGTTATCCTAATCCTGTCCCTTAACTGTAATGTTTTACCCTTCTAAGCCTCCTCTGTTAATATTCCCCTCAGCATCATAGCTTTTGAAGTGAGGTAACTCAGACACTGCTATGTCTTCCTTTGAGAGTTTCTCACGGACCCAACCACACACATGCAGACACACACACCCACACTTGAAATGAGTGAGCCAAGAAGTGAGGTGAGCCTCCATTCTTAACCTGGTGGATTTCCTGTTTTTATAGGTTACTGTTTCTCACACATTTCTCGTGGTTATCTGACCTGACAGTTTTTAGAACAGCAGGTCTGAGGTAATTTCCAGAATTGTTTTTCATTCATACTGTTTGCACTGTGCACTCTTACTAATTACTGGCTCATGCTTGATCAATGAAGCAGTGATCGGGGCTTAAGTCAGCACTTGTGTGATGGAAATTTCTTGCAATGTGTGTGTCTTCAGGACAAGTAGCCGAGGAGGATCAGGGCGATGCGGACCACAGCCCAGCTGTAGCCAAGCCAGTTTGTGTGAACGGGACGGAGGGAGGGTCTCTGAACAGCAAGCCCAAAGCCGAGCGCCGTTCCTCCTCCTCCTCCAACCCCTCACGCAAAGGAGTTTCCACAGCCAGCAAGATCCGCAAGCTCTCCACCTGCAAACAGCAATGACGCCCCCCCACTCCCTCAGTAGCAACCCACCCGGTGAGTGTGTAGACTGTTACAACCACAACCGGTTGTAGGCTGAATTCCGATCATAAATCGACCTACTTAGAGGACACCTTTCATACAGGAGAGAGAGAGAAAACACAAGAAATACCCTGAAAGATGTAGAGAATGAAGAGAGTAAAGGCAGATCCATATAAAGAGTTAGGAGAGATGGGATTTGTCGGTGAAATGGGCCAGAAAAAAAGGGGTTTGCATTAGAGGATGAAAGATGGTGTGAGACTATGTTAAAATAGACAGAGATGCAGAGAAGAGTATCAGGCAGGAGGAGGAGGAGTGGAATAGGAAATTGGGGAGGGGAGAGAGAAAGTGTGTTGATATTCAGTCAGCAGTGCTCTGACTCACCGCTGCTCCCCAGGCAAACACATGGGCGGTTTCCTCCCTAAAACTAGATCTCGACTGGTCACTTTCACCGCTTTTCTGCTCCCTATCAGGGTTAATCTAGATTATAGATATCCAGGGGGGTTTTCACAGGCCCTCATTCAGACTAAGAAGTGGGCCAGATTTGTGCTGCATTATACACTGCAAGCGTACACACCAATTTAACAGATTGTCTTCCTCTCACTCCAGTTACCACCCACAATTTGCTCTTTCAGTCTCTCGCACATACAAACACTCACAGTGTGAGGCTGTTTTTCAAGGGTGCAGTGCAGAGGAGATGCTCTGTATTAATTTGTTCTAGCGATGACTCACCCTGGATTAGATAAAGTGGGCTGTAGGATGTTGTCGCTCTGTCTCCCTCCCTCTGTCTCTCTCTGTCTCTCTCTTTCTCTCTCTCGCCTGCCCTGCAGATGAGTGTCACTGTATTATCACCACCAATTAGTTCCTTGTTGTAATTCAGTGACACCATTCATCTTATCTTAAGCGACCTGTGCGTGCAGTTGCTTCTCGTTCATGGTGTGTGATGAGATTAAAACTTCAACTCGGAAATCCACCAGCTGCTCATCTCTCTCTCTCTCTCTCTCTCTCTCTCTCTCTCTCTCTCTCTCTCTCTCTCTCTCTCTCTCTCTCTCTCTCTCTCTCTCTCTCTCTCTCTCTCTCTCTCTCTCTCTCTCTCTCTCTCTCTCTCTCTCTCTCTCTCTCTCTCTCTCTCTCTACCTACCTACTGTCCGTCTTTCTCTGCCCTCCATCTACGCCCCCCTCTCAGGTTGATCTGTTCCCGTCCTTCTGTGTCTGGAGTCCTCGCAACCTGCTGACGTTTTGCCCCCCATACCTCCTGGACCATCGGCCTGCAGAGTCTTTTAAGGATGGCATACGAGCGACGGGGAGGAGGAGATCCTGAAATGTACTTTTTGCTCTGAGACTTGAGGCACTGGCTGTGAAGAGGGTGTGTTTTCTTTTCTTTCTTTTTTTTGGTTTTGTTTTGGGTTTATTTTTTTGCTCCTTCAGCTCTGAAAGGAAGGTCATCCCTCCCTCCATCCCATCATGCTCTCAGGAGGGCGAGCGTTGCACCAGACGTTAGAAGCACCGTCACCCCTTGACCCCCCTGAACCCCGCCCCCTCCTTTTGTTTCTTAGACTACCTTTTTGTTTTTACAGTACCCTAACTGCAGTTTTTAAGACGCACATTGTGATGTGTAAAAAATAAAAACAAAAAAAAGAATGATGTTGATAACAAAGATATGAATAATTCTATATTTAAAACTATGATGAGGATAATGATGATAGTACTCTACTACCACCAACATAAAAAACTGCATGCTGTACGGAGCTGGAAGAAAGGGAAACGACTCGGTTTATGGACGGACTGACGGACTGAAGCCTTGAGATCCACCGCTGACCTGTTGGGGATTATTGTTTTTTTGATTTCCGTTTAGGTATTTTTTTTTTTTCTTTCTTTTCTTTTTTTTTTTCCAATAAATATTTTTTAATTATTATTTATATAAAACATGTCCCAACCAGTCTGTTTTGTTGGGTGATCCTTTCCTTTTAATCTTGGGTTGAGCATATTGTTATTATGCAATACAAACTCGATGGTTTCTTACCTGACCTGTTTTTTTGTTTTTTGTTTAAAATTTCTCTCCTACATCAAGGTTAGACTCTGGCAGGTATACAATACTGTACTATACTGTACTATACTATACTATACTATACTATACTATACTATACTGTGGTATTGCTCTCAGTATGTGTGGTGACAGTGAAAACCATGAATATCAATCTGATGCCTCTCCACTAAAGGCTGCCTGTGATTAGAATTACCCAATCGCCTGTTTTCCAGTGATGCTCTTTGTTGTGCCGATCACATCACCACCCGGAGCTCCGCCCCCCTCTTACACAACCAGGCCCGGCATCAGTCCCTCGCTGGGAATAGATCAGAGAGCAGGTGAGTCACAGCTCTGAGGGAGGGAGAGAGCAGCGCTTCCCACGTCAGCAAGGTCGCAGAGAGAGATCCTCCATTCAGCAAGACGTACGAGCGGCAATGCGGTGAGGAACCTGGGATGTCTGGCGTTTAAAGAGGGTGAAGCATCTCTCGGTGGTATGACTAGGATTTGAGGAGATAAATCCGGAACGTTTAAAGGACACAGATGATGCAATCGCAAGATGTGCAAGTGTTCTCATGACAGTTTCATACACCAGTTTACATCCGGCAGGTTACAACAGAATACAACAACAATGTGTAGGGAGTCAGTCCTTTTTTTCCCCTTTTTTTTTTTTTTTATTTGGAAAAATGTTCAGTCCAAAATGAATATGTGCCTTAGTTGGTCCCACAAGATCTAGCCTTATCAAGGCATTACAAAACATTTGAATTTTCTGCACTACTCGTTTTACTATAAAGCAGATGGTTCACCATAAATGTGGACAAGGACACTGGTTCCATAGGATATACACATACTGTAGCTCAAACCCAAGTCTCTGTGTACATGGATTCACAGTTCGTAAAAGAAAGGGGGGGGCAATGCTGTACAACAGTAAGTAGGCATACCTACTGTTACACACAGTTCTCCATGTTGCCATTCTTTTTCACACATTACAACATGCAGGAATGCACTGCAGCACATTATGTTGAAGCGATGCCATTTTACATGAATGCAGAGATGTCAGAAAGAAAAGAATATGCCTACTTTACATCCATACTGGAAGAGTTATAGGGGGGAAGAAAGCTATTCAACCAGTCAGATCTTACACTTGGAAATCTAGATTTTTCAGTTTTTCTAGACATGTAAACAAGCAATTTGTATTTTGGGGGAGCTGGGATATCTACAGTAGCCTATAGTACTTAATTGCTTCATGTTGCTGATGTACCAGTAATGCAGCAGTATGAGTCAGTATCCCATTCTGCAGGGATTTGGGAGCAGACAATTCCACCGCTATTCAGTTTCAACCTCCACTTTCATAGTCACAGCTCTCCTCCTCTCTCCCCCAGCCCATCTGTCTAAAAGCTTGGACCTGAGAGGCTTCACTCTCAGTCACTTAAAGTATCATCTGTCAGTCTGCAGCGCAGGAGTGTCCCTCAGTGCTGTGACACCGCTGTCGGGACTCAAGTGAAGCTCCTGGATAGCACTTCCTTAATTATGATGCATAAGCATAACAGGGACAGATGAGTAACAAAATCTTATAAAAATAGATAACATATGAGTATAAAAATGCTTGATGCACATATTGGCTGTATAGCTCCCATCTGTTTCTGCTTTTACCATATGTCTACTTCAGATCCGCTGATATGGCATTAATGAGAGACGGCTTTCAGCACAGGAGAATCACAATGTATTTTTTTTACATGGTCAATGTTATTCTCATTGCCGTATACAGATACCCCAGCCTTTACATACAAATTTACCCTCATGGTGATCAAGATGAGAAGGACACTTGAGAAGGATATGGTTTGGAATGAGGGAAATGGGTGACAGAAACGCCATCATTATCTTTCTTCCCATCAAAGTGCTTTTGTTTTGTTTGTTTTTTTAAAGTTAAAACTGTACAGTATTCACATACACATTGTTTACACATAGCATGCTGAAAATTCATACAATTAAGTCTGAAAATATTCAATATTTATAATTTCTAAAGATGAAACCAAAATAATATGGGTCTATATTTTCTAACTCGTGTGATGAGAGCATAATGGTAGAATTAGAATTATGTCGCTAGGTAAAAGGGGGCATCACATGTCACAGCACATGGCTTCACAGTGGAAATTAAGGTCTGTATGGAAACACTGGAAGAGACGAGAGACTGGCCAACAGTAAGGTATCTGTCCTACAGAATGTATCTGTGTAATGGTGCATCAATAATCGGGCCATTTTTTATCAATTTGGGAATTTGTCCAAGTGTAACAAATGCGGAGATTGACCTGGTAGCTGACACATGATGTTCTTTAAAGTGCTATAGAGAAATGGACTTGAAATTAAGTGTTGCTAATGGGGGGCGAAGAGGGTTGACAGGCTATACAGGACTGTGGCCAGGAGAGGCAGCGTGGGACACGGTAACCACGCGCTCCGTCCCTCCCGGGCCCAGGCGCTGCTCCACGCTCCTCAGCCCGGTGTAGAGCCGCTCCTCCACCGACGCAGCCAGCTTGTCCGTCAGGCTGCTCTGGGCCCGCAGGATGGGGTGTGGAGGGAGACTGGGAGGGTCTGTGGACTTTTTAGAAGCATCCGGAAGAGTCACATGGGCACTGTGTGTGAGGGACGGACGGATGCTGGAGGAGGAAACATCTGATAGAATAGCTTGACTGCTGTTGTTGTTCCTGTTGTCGACTCTTGGGTCCATGCAGCTGGCCTGTGCGGTCGAAGAGGTCGAAGAGGTCGATGACAGGCTAGCGGGTTCCCTTCCTGTGTCCTTATTTGCACTGTCATGGCCCTCAGTGGTCGACTCTGCACACTTCGAACCATCTTTTGACCCGTCTGTGTCTTCAGAGGCTGATTTGGCCGCGCTTTCTGTGTCCTCTCCTGCAACTCTCTCATTAGATGGATCTTTACTCTCCATGCCGTCGTCGGTTGCTTCCTCACAAGCTGCTACCTCACTGGCTTCTTCATCGGCAGCACTGGCTATGCGTGACAGCGTACTGTGGTATCTGGTGTCAAGAGGGTAACCAGCGCTGTCCCCTCTGCGTAGCGGGATGAACCTCTGTCTCTCCAAAGAGGGGGAGTACCTGCCCCCAGCGCCCGACCCCGGGTCGCTGTATTGCTTGTGTCTCTGCCACTGCTTGCGGAGGTGGACTCTGGATCGGTGCCTGGAGCGCAGCGGAGAGTCCTGCTGGTCGAACCGCGGATCGTGACGGAGGAACTCGTTGAACAGAGCGTCCGTCTTCTCGTCGATGCTGTAGTCACGGCGGCGGAGACGGGGCCGGTGAGGAGGAGACGGCTGTGGGAGCGGCGACAGCAGCGGTGAAGTCGGCTGGGATTGCAGCTGTCCTGATTCAAGAGGTTTCTGAGGATGAAGGGGTTTCAGGAGTTGAGATGGTTCTTGAAGGGTGAGAGACTGGCTGCCAGCTGGAGACCGCTCCTTCGTTTTCGCCTCTGTCTCGGTGCTGTCTGCCATCTCATCCTCCAGCTCCTCCTGAAACAGCTTGGCCTCAATGCTCTCACACACCGAACCTTTTCTCCCGGAGCTGGTGAAGAACAGCCTCCTTTCGGACGCCGTCTTCCCCCGGGGGCCTCCAGGGGCCCCAAACAGCCTCAGGTCTTCCGGGGCCCTGGACGGGGCTTCAATGGAGGCATAGCCGCTGTCCATCTGGAGGAGCTTACGGCTGCCCGCCTCACTCTCTCCTCCTGTCCCACTTCCCATGTCGCTGTCCCCACCCGAAGCCCTTCTCGCTCCCCCTTCTAGCGTCTCCGACTCCCCCTCTCCCTCAGGTTCATCATCCAGGTCTTGGGACAAGCAGCTGTCCAGACCGGAGCGAGCTCCTGCACCCCCAAGGGAGGAGATACTGTCTGCGTCGCTGCGGATGGACTCTCGATCCGTACTGCTCTGGTCTGAGGAGGCATACTGCTCCAGAGAGGCTCGCAAGCTCCAGATGTCTCTGTACAGGGAGGGAGGAGCCTCGCAGCTCTCCTGCCGAACCATGAAGGAAAGAGACGATGCCGAGTCGGCCCTCGGCCTGGCCTCCGCTCCCAACACCACATCGTCTCCTTCATCTACCCCCATCTCCTCCTCTTTCTTCACTTCTGATGTCAGGCGGTTTGGCTTTGCCTCAGCGACTTCACTTTTCTTGAATATATTTTCAGATGGTTCCTGAATGGCAGCTTCTTCTTGTACCTCAAACAAGTCATCTTCTTCTACTTCATCATCTCCTACTTCTGCCCTCGTGACTGCCCCTAACTTTGGCTCCATCTTTGTTTCCGTTTCCTCTCCTGTCCCCTCGGCTTCCTCTTGCCTCTGGGCATAACGGTCATCTGTTGGTGAACGCTCTCTCCTTGTGCTGCTGCTACCGTCTACCTCCACCATGGCCTCCACCTCTAGCCTGAGCAGATGGAGAACCAGACAGTTAATAATAAAAACGGAATCTCATATTGCATTCAAATGACAGGACTTCATGTGGGATTACAGGAAAGGATGTACCTGCTGAGGAAGGCTGAGGGTGAGGGTGGAGTGGTGGGGTGTGACAAAGAGCCTGCAGAGAGGGACTGGAGGCCGCCGGTCTGGACGGGAGAGAGTGGGAACGGCTGAATGACGTCATCTCTGAGAGGGGAAGAGTCGTCCTCCGTGTGGTCGGTAGTTTCACTGGCTGCTCTCTGTCTCTGGAATGGCCTCCTCTTAGGGGATCCTGGTAGAGAAATCAAATATACACACATACAAACACACATGATGTTTATTGGCTATTCTTCACCTTTTCAGTTGTACAATATTTTAAAGCTGCTGTAGGCAAGTTCAGGAGGAAAGAGATCAAATCTACCGAAATTCACAACACAGAAGAACACAAGAAATTACATTCTCCTCATTGGTCGGATGGGTTTCCACACATTTCACTTGAGAAAAGCAGAGGAATGGGGCTCTTGCTGTCTCTGAGAATCGGACATATTATCCTGATCGTCTTTGGTCATCAAACGTGGAGATTTATTTTTATTACTTCTCAATAAATGTCAATCCAAAAAAGTTACCTACTGCAGCTTTAATTCAAATTCTTTGTGCAAAGCAAGTTAAACATTATCAGCAAAGCAAGTCTTACTTCGCCAAATTAAGACAGATATCTCTAACCTTTGGCATCCAGGCTGGCAGCCCGATGGCTGCTGTCAAACTTCCACTTCCTGAAGTAAGGTCCCGCTCCCTCCAGACTGGCGTGGCGCCGCAGTTTAGAGAAGAAGTGTAGAACGGAGGTCTGGCCCGGAGCTGGAGACAACTCTCTCTCTCCTCTCATCCCCCTTTCCCTCTCTGCCTCTCCCCTGTCCCCAATAGCCTCCATCTGTCAGAAGAGATAACGGAAGACGGAGGGAGAGGAGGATAGAGGGAGGTGATGAGATATTAGAGAGGGGTTGGGGCAGGAGAGGAGTGGAGGAGTGGAGATGAATCGTGACAGGCGGAGGCTAAGCCCTCAGGCGACAGAAGTTTGTCATAAGGTTGTCACTCAGTTGCAGCGTTGACTGATGTCACTGTGCATCAGTAGGTTGGAGCCTGTGGCAGTCTCCGCTCACAGCTCTTATGTGTGGTACAAGTGTAACAATCTACCCTCAAATAAAAAAATGATGAGCAAATGTGCATCTGTGTCCATGCGGACGTATTTGTGACCAAACACCATGAACACAGGCTCATTGAACTTCCTATTTTACATCAGAAAAACAAAATGTGTGTTTTGTCATCCTAACTCTCATCTAAACCCAAAACTTAAGTCAAATATGACCTGGAAATATCAGGGGAAAAAATGTTAACTATTATTTTCAAGCTTTCTCGCAGGCATTCCTGAGAGTCTGAGCCTTGAGATGTCGCAGTTTCATAGTTAAAGAAAGATAATACACAGGAGCTGCTAGTCTCCATAATGAAGGTGTTGGCTTTGTCTGAGAATGAAAACCCCAATAAAAACTTTTAGGCCTGTGTTTTAGAAGTTTGTCCCATGTTGAAGACCAAGAATCTGAAGGAGTTTGTTCATGTGTTTTTATGCATAATGCTGTGCATAGCAGGTGAAACTCACTGTCTGGGAGCGTGTGTGCTGTGTTTTCATGGCTGATGGGGCCTGTCTGGGGCTCTGGTCCAGGACGATGGAGTGGTGTGGGTCTCCTGGCAGGCCGCCACTGAGGCTCTGGCCCATCCAGTCCAGAGGCTCAGCGGGCAAACCTCTCTCCGGGGGCTGGAAGGGGGAAGGGAGAGGCATAAAACAACTGATAAAAGAGAAATCAATGCCGTTTAGAGACGAATAAACAGCTGTTTGTAAGACAGATCGCTCCCTGTACAGACTTAAGTGTGAAGAGGTTTCTGTCTGACCTCCAGTCTGCTCCCTCTGCTTTACCTGGTAGATGGCGAGGGGCAGTTTGGGTGCTGGCATCTCATTGATGTTGATGGTGCTGCTCTCTGTTGAATCGCACTCCATGATGGTGAGGATCTTCAGGGCAGAGGGGGCTGGAGCCAGGTGAAGGTGGGTCAGCCGGGCCTTTTTCAGGTGGTGGAAGTCTCCTTCGGTCAGTGTGTACCTGAGGAGGAGGGAGGGGATTTAAACACCTGAAGATACACCTGGTTATGGTTCAATGCACATTTGGGTGCTTAGTGTGCTTAGCACGAGAGATGTAGCTCATTTTTACTGTACCTGCGCCCTTTGTCCTGAGTCTTCCTCTCCTGTTCGTAAAGTGCAGATTCATTGAAGGAGACGCGGCGGCCGGTAGAGCCGGTGGAGACGAACCGTTCTGACTCTCCATCATGGCAGCTTGATGCAGAGAGAGCGTCTGATTCATCCAGACGGATGGTGATCTCTGAATGACAAAGAAGACAAGGAGAGAGAGAGAAATAATGGAGTGAGTGACTTCAGTGAACCAGAATATGCAAGAATGGATGAACATGAACCAAAACATACAGGAGTTTATATAAACTAGTACACAGTCCTAACCTTGAGTGGGCTGAGAATCGTCAACATAAGTGGTATTCGTCTTTTCAGGGTCATCACTCGCTCTAAAGGGGAAGAACAGAAAAATTAGTTTAATTCTTCCTGCCTCTGTCATTTACAAAAATAGAAATGCCTCCTCACATCAGAGCTTTCATTTTCATATTCATTACAGTTACGGCTTTAATCCAGTTCTGTCATAATCACTCTGGCACTACCGGGCTCTGTAATCCCCGGGCGTGTGCAGGCGAGCCGGGCCCGCCGGTCCCAGACAGTGCGTCTCTACAGCGGGCCACACCTACCTGGAGTAGCGCCGTCCACCCATGCAGCAGCGATGGCAGAAGAGCAGCAGCAGGGAGAGCAGGACCAGCGTCCCGCCGGCAAAAACACACAGCAGCACCAGCAGCAGCACATAGTTCTCCACCCGGCCCGCCGACACAGGCACGTCCTGTTGGGTCAGGAAGAAACAGTCAGGATCCTGGTCCCATTCTGATGGGTTAGGTCAGTAGTATTGTGTCAGTGCAGTAATGTATAGACATTAAGGATAGAGCGATATTGGCCTTTTATTCATGATTGGAAACTATTTTTTCAAACTTTCTGTCATCCACTGCCAATGTGATGGAATTTTCTTTGAACATTTTATGTAACCTTTTAATTGTTTGATTATGTGTTTTGTAAATTAATTCTTCCTTTAAAGATAAAGTAATTTCCCAGAGTTTCCCAGAATTTCCCCCTTGGTGAGTTGGGTCTCCCCGCCTTAGGGAGCTGCTAACCCTAAAAGAATTTCACTATCTCAGGAGTTTTACTGTCACCTGATGACCTACATGCTGTCTCAGAGGCTTTTCCATCCTGCTAAGAATAACATTTCAAATTAATTCAACACGTTTCATTTCAGAGAAAAATATTGTCTTTAATACAAAAGTATGAGTACCAGCCATCAAAAACCCCTGTCAGTCGAACCCTGGTATACATTGTATTTTGTTGTACTGTTTGAGTTGTACAACATCAAATTAATTTCCATTGCTTGTACTCGGGTGGCAGCAGTGCTTGAGTTCATAACCCACCGCCTCAGAAGATATAATACCACAACAAGGCAGAAGCCTACATATCTCTATTGTCATGTTTGCTGTTGTGACAGAGGATGAAATCCCCTGTGCAAGCCAGGGCATCTTGACTGCATTAGTCCTGCTGGGACAGTAATTGATTCTTCTCCCTTTGAAGTTAGGCGCAATGAGAAATCTCTTTGTCGTATTACACTGTCAGCTAAGCGCTGTAATATTTAATAAGGAGTGGAATTAACACAAAGACACTCTAAGCCCCTGCCTCCTCACAGTGATTCTCATGCACACACACGCATGTGGACACACACATATGCAAAGCGCCCGCCCGAGCACTCACACATAACACACACATACACACACACACACAACACAACTGCTCTCCTCTCTCTGATTAATACTCTCAGTCTTGGCTAAGTGAGCTTGGGGATGCTAATCGAAACGTCAATAAGACCCTTAATTCAATTTCCCTGCTCTTCTCAATGAGGGGGAAATGAGGCCTCCGCAGGCTAAAAATGGAAATCGGAGGAGGAGGCGAGAGGAAAAAGATAAAGGGGGGGAGGGGGTTGGGGGGGCCGTGACGCAATGAGGATGCAGACGTACATAAGCAATCCCCAAACCAGACTTTTCTGGCTCTTTTCCGATGCCAGTTTAAACTGAGCAAGAATTGTCAAAAAATTTAGTTAGATCGAAAACTCACCAATTACGACACATTTTGCATTACATAACGTGTGAAAATGTGAAAGGATAGTTGGCTGAGAGTGCTTGCCTTTGGAGGAAACGCTCCTCGC